>NC_061108.1:106967028-107002028 GCF_015104395.2 Macrobrachium nipponense
ATCACGAACCATAACCCGTCCATAAAAATGATACAATACGTTCAAACAGACTGTCAGCTGAATTTTCAGTATTTATTTTATCTTTATATTTCACCTTCGTTTTTTATCCCTCAGAAAAAAATTAACGTTCATTGATTACATGAACTTTTTCTTTATTATTATTATTTGCCGACAGTCACGCAATTTCCGAAGCCGAATCTCTCATGACCAAGAACTTCATGATTGTTAGATTCCTTGGCAACATGAGATGTTGCCACTTTGTATTGTCCATCTCTGCCTTTCTTTGAGAGATTACGTGAGCGTCGTAATGAGCAGTTTCGATTTAGTAGTAAGTTTGCCTTGCAATCTCTCGCCATTAGAATTACTTTGCTCTCTGATACAATTTAATATTGCATTGTCTCGAAGAATGACTGCTATAGAGGCACATATAGATGCTTGATTTCATTTACTAGGGATCAGATGCATCATTCAAATGGATGGAAAAGCTTCGTTTCAGGAAGTGTTTTTTTACCTATATATCGGGATTATTTCTCTTTATAGTATGTACACATATATATTTGTATATATATATATATATATATATATATATAGTATATATATATATATATATATATATATATTTATGTATAAATATATATAGTATGGTATGTATGTATGTATGTATGTAATATATATACATACATACATACATACATACATATATTTATGTATATATATGGATTTATGTATACATAAAATAATTTTGTTTTTTTAATGGATAGGTAGACAGACACTCATTATTCATATAACATGCGCCTAAACTTGTTAATCTTTATCACAAATGATAATGGTATGTAATGAAATATAATAAAAAATCTTTGCAATTAAATTAGTAAAACAATTATTAACAAATGCCATATATCTAATGCTATAAGCCAGAACAACGAATAAATCCCTTCTGTTACGGCTTTTAATCCAGTTGTATCTATCGAAATAATTATTACAATGTATATCATTTAGTACAGGTTTGTTAATTGTTGAAGTAATTCATTTCCGGCGACTTGAACACTCGGTTTCTAAAGTCATACATTTTTAACTGGGAAATTCTCAGCGTTCCCAAGCTCCAAGAAATGAATTTACCTTTCGTCCAATTTATCACAGAAATCCAATGCAAAAACAACCTTCTGTGTCATAGCCAACTCATAATCCGTCTCTGTCAGCCATGACAGACACACAAACACGCTAGACGTCTCACAAAAGTTTCCAAGGGGAATAGTTTAATAGTCTCAGAGTTCTCGAAAACAAAGATGTAAAGGAAAGAAACGGATGAGGAAGTAAAGAATGTGGTCAAGTGGGAGAGCAGTTTACCGAGTTGATCCTCTATCATTTAAATGGTCTGGTTAATATTCTGTCGTATGATTTATGTATATCAAAATTTGCCCTTTTTCCTGCGTGTGGATGATTCAGATTTTATGCTTGAATTCTAAAATTCGATTTTCCTTTGTCTTGTTTTATTATTCGACGTATAGCTTGTTAATGGTGATTTTACTTTTTTTTCCTTCTTTTTTTACCTTGATCTCTTTTAAGGTCTTTCGAGCGGATGGGGCTTTGGTGGAGTGATCTTTATCATTTTCTTTACGTACAACTCGCTTTTCATGAATTCAACCATTCATGAATTCATCGATTCATGAACACGTTATAATTTAGCAGAATTATTGTCCACATTATGAGTACATCGTAAAGGACTTGAACTTAAGAAAAATCATCTATAAAAGAATGGCCATACTAAGAAATATTGATGACGCGATTCAGAACTGGAAAAATTGTATAATATTTACATCTCATCTTCCGGTGAAACAAATAATTTTACCTAGAAATTGTAAGACAATGACTTCTATTAAGATTGCTTTTTTCGAGTGATGAAACTACCTGACTTCGTAAGTGTTTGGAAAAATATTAACTTACTGCTGAGAAATTCTTGAAAGTGTGAATTAATCATGTACTCTAAAAATACGCGAATAAAAAGTATTCAGTGATTTTCGTATCTTATATTACTGAATAATGTCACAGCAGATGATCAGATACTATAGTAGATTCACATCAACCGTGCATTTGATGTCTAGGCCAATCCCTTACGACGCTCCTGATTGGCTGTTGATAAGCCAGTCACAGGTCTGGAAACTCTCAGTCTCTCAAGAGAGTTCACATAGGCAGGATGTGTGTTCCATCTCTCCTGAGGGATACTTTTGAAAGACATTATCCCTAAGGAGAAGTGGAACATACAGCCTGCTTATGTGAACTCTCTCGAGAGACTGAGAGTTTCCAGCCCTGTGATTGGCTTATCAACAGCCAATCAGGAGCGTCGTAAAGGATTGGTCTAGACATCAAATGCACGGTTAATGTGAATATACTATAGAATCAGAACCTAGGTTACCATTTGTGGCTTGACCTGGCCTTCCTTTGACCTAAGAAGTCAGCTCCTCGATGAAGCATCTGTTTCAATGGGGTATTTAACTCAGACAAATAGTAAGTCTAAAAAGTAACAGTTACATAGCTTCATTGGTTCGGAGTGAACCTGTGCATTGTATTATAACTTCGGGAGTTGTGAAGCCTAGTCTGATAATACACAAGAATGATGTTTTTTTTTTTTTTTTTTTTGTTTTTTTTTTTACCTGTGGCTCGTCATGTATCGGACGAGAATTTTAGTCCTGGTTACCTGGTGTTCTTCCCCAGGTCGTTGGTTCCTACGCAGCTATGCATTTCTTCTCGCATATCATTCATTTGCACGTTTTCTTTGATCTACTCGACATTTTAGATGACTCTCAGGCTCTGGGCACCACCTGCTCTTAGAGACCAAGAACTCTTATTCTCGTTTTGTTGCTGCTTTGGGCCATCTATTTCATTTGAAGCTTTAAGAAGGATTTCTTAATATTAATATAGCTACACTACTTCAGTACTTTTTTCATAAGTGTGGACGACATCGGAGTAAATGATTTCTGAGATACAACAAAGTTCTTTCCTCCCTTCCTGATCGTCTGACAGTATGTATGTCATCAGGAACAGGGTTACAATCCCGGCATTTCTGCGAGGCGTTAAAAAAAAAAAGTACTAACACCAATAATCCTTCAAATATCTGTTTCCGTGGCAGAGTCTGTTCACTTGCCAAAAAGTGGCGTTCCAGCAGTTCCTTTCTGATGTGTTTTTAGGCTCATTCCGAAACATTAAAAAGCTCCTATCTCACATTAGTCGATTATAATATAGTTTGAAAGACAGTGACTAATAATGTTCATAACCCTGCGCATCTAGATGAGCATCTAGGCAAAAAAATCATGTCTGTAATTAAAGTAAGTTGATTAATATCGAAAAGTTTGAGCGGAATCTCTGGCTGGCGCTTTTATTCAATTTAGTGCATGAAATTGAAAGCATTGTCAGTGTCTCTTATTTAGTAAAAGTGAATCATACACAGCTAACCTCAATCGACGTAAAATCTCCCATAAATCTAAATAGAATTCGGATTTGTCGTTGGCCACCTTCTTGGATATTCGTAAAATGGTTGTAAATATAACGAATTCATGATTCAATAACGAAGATGATATTATGGTATAAAAATTAAATGAAAAACTATCATAGATAGTGGAATATAAAAGTGTATGCATGGATAAACATAGAGAGAGAGAGAGAGAGAGAGAGAGAGAGAGAATAGTTTACCGTAATAGAATTTAGCTAAAAAAAGGTAAACATACAAAACAACAACAATGATGGGGATAATAATTAGGCCTGTACATTTCTGACTCTAAATGTGAAATATTGACGTCAATTTTACTTATAGGAGGAAATAGGGTGACTCTTTCTCTTTCTCTCTCTCTCTCTCTCCCTCGCCCCCTCCCCCCGCAACCTACTCTTCCCACGCAATAACAACCACAAAATATGATTGGTAATATAAAGCGACCACCCCTTCTTGCGGGTCCAAATGCTCCAAAACAATAATTGTTTCCAGTTGATCCATTGTGGAGAATACACAATCCAAGGTTGGAAGACAGGGAACTGTTATTGCATTATGAGATTGTTATTTTCAGAAGGGATTCAGAAACTTTATGACTTTTGTGGCATTAGAAGCACTTTTCTTTAGTTGGAGTTGGGTGGGGGTGGAGGTTACTGAAGTTTTAAGGGTATTAAATTGGCTGGGGATTCGATATTACACCGTTTGTTTTTGAAATTGTTAAGGAATTTCAGGTTGTTTACTTTTTGCTACTTTTAATGTAGTAATTTTCGACTCATTAAATATAGTCATTATTATGATTCATATTATCATTTTAAAGAGTAATTGCATTTATTTCATCTCACCACTTCTTTGGATGTACAGATGCAAGCCAGTTCTCTCTCTCTCTCTCTCTCTCTCTCTCTCTCTCTCTCTCTCTCTCTCTATATATATATATATAATATATATATATATATATATATAATATATATATGTATATATAAAATGTTTGTGTGTATATATATGTATGTATATATATATATATATATATATATATATATATATATGTGCATATATGTATATCATACAAAATTATATATATAATATATATATATATATATATATATATATATATATATATATATATATATATATCACAGTGTGTGGAAGAGAGGCAGAAGGAGAATTTCTCGTTAACAATGATTTATTAAAATGGCACAGCTTAAAGGAATGGGGAGGGTTCCCCAAAATTTTTATACAACGAGAAATCATCTAGACAAAACAGGGAAGATTTTCCGCATGATATGACTCATACAAAGGTTGACGCTGTATTGATTTACAAAAAAAAGGGGAAGGATGTTTCTCGGGAAGCTAAACATCACCAAAGATAAAATTATCTTTTCCTTCGTATAGGAGATTCCGCTTTTGATGGAAGTCAGTCAGGCCTCTTTTTATTTCATCTTTGATTTATCATAAATCTCGAAGTCCCGCTGTTTACAGAAAGAAGAGTCGCTTATTTGTAAAGCTTCACATTTCTCTGTTCTTATGTAAGATGTTACTTACAATTCCAATGAGTATTTAACGTATGAAACTTATAAATTGCCTATTTGCAGAAATCAATCATTAATATATTAATAGAATGGGGTAGATATGATTTGAAAGGAACTGCCAGCAGATAAAAACAGACTCAATTCCTGTCGATAAAAAACACTGAGGTATTATAGATATGGGGAATAATCTATACATCAGAAATCCAAAGCAAAGACGCTTCCTGTAGACTCGGAGACTAAGTAAAATCGTACATTCTTAAACATTAGACAAGAAAAGGTGGTCAATATTGTCTGAGGCCTTAGGCAGAGTCAGAAATGGTCTGAAGATAAAGGAAGAGGCAAACAAAATTCTGTGTTCAAAAGAAAACATCCCCACTCTTATGGGAATTTCACAAACAGTGTCGAGGGTCCCAGGTCAGAATGACTTTGATAAAATATTAACCGGTTTATGTAACAGGATGGTGTATCCTTTCATCTTCAGTGTCTTTCCAAATTGCTGAAAAAGGGTTAAACATTTCTAAAATGGCTTCAATACTGGCAAGGCGAACTATTTTCTCGAATTCTTTTAATATTCATTAATTTAATGTCAGTCTGTATCTGTAAAAACCTCTTGAAAGTCGTACAACGGCACTTTTACTAAATGTTTGTATATTCACCAGAAGAGCTCGCAATGTTTTGCCATGTCCAAGCACTCAGTTGCGAACATGAAAAAATTATGTGTTGACTGCCACGAAGCTATCTTGTAACTAAACATCAGTTATTACAAATTTCATATTACATTTACGACCGAATACTTCTGCGTCAGCTGTATGAGAGTCTAGAAACTGTAGTTTGTGGTCTTATTAAACGACTGAATTACGACGTACAGGCAGAGCAGTAGGAACATTACCCAACGTATATGTAGTCAGAAAGGCCAAGAGAGCCAGTCATTTATGAATGGTATCGCCTACAATTGCCTACGCGTTCGGACAGCTATGTTCTTTCCTAACTTGTATTCCAGGCTTTAATTGAATACTGTAAGTCGATAGCCTGATATTATGTAGATGGATGTAACGATCATTTGACGTAAGTTGTCTTTTCATTTTTGTCGCTATCTATTTAGCGTTACCAAATTTCAAGGGTACAGGGCGTTTCTTTCAAGGCAATCCACACGAGAACTTAATAGTAATCCAACATGCAGAATCCATGAATCTACTGACGTATGAATTCAATTTTAAACAAAAAATCACTTGTGAAATGTATCATTCAAATTTCGCGTATTCAGGCATCACTCTTGAGTTCTGTACTCTCTCTCTCTCTCTCTCTCTCTCTCTCTCTCTCTCTCTCTCTCTCTCTTAAATGTATTCATACATTTTATAGATTTTACTCACTTTAATGAAGTATTTGTCAACCTTACAAAAGGAAAAAATAAGTCAGGCTCCGATGAATCCAGGAAAATATATTAGAATTTAATTTCCAAACCGTTCATCTCTACGGTGGGCTCATTCCCCGTAGAGCCACCAATGCCCGCAGGAAAGGCCAATATAAATTGCACCTGCTTGCAAAGCGGCCATATGTCACGTTACAGCAGGGACCAAATGGCCATTCTGATCCTAACAGATAGGGGTCGTGAGGTCACGGAGCCCCTGGTGGTCAGGGCGTGAGAGCTCCTACTGGGACTCCCCGGAATCGGAGAAAGGAGCGCATATGGATGAAGATGGAAATCGTTGACTGTAGAAACTGAATTAGATTTGAATCTGATGGGTCGTCTGGGGAGTCAGCGCTGCGGTAGAAGGTTTCCCTTGGTGAAAGGGAAACAACGAAATTAAATATACGTCATTTTCCTATTTAGGATTTTTTTTTAGCCCTTTTCCTCTTTCGGAACTTGTCTTTGTCGTTCATGCCAGTATATAGGATACAGAGTGGTCTACAACCATTTTTTTTTAAACACCCAAATCGAGTTCCGTGAGTACGGAAGTTACCTTACAAACCCAGGGATTGTCGACAGAGTGCTATTCCACTATTAGAATGCATGGGTGTAACTGAGAGATTGGAAAGCCGAACATTTCCCAGTCATCTCAGCTGGAAATGGTGCAGCCAAATCACGGCCGTGATATGCTCTTCCAGGCAAGCAGCTTATAGTTGGTTGCATTCCTTGGATCCATTTAGCCTTTGGCTCTGTCGAGTCTGCTCGAGAGTTCACTCCTCTGTGGGCTTTTGCGTTTTTGTCCATCAATTCATATTCCACTATAAGAGTTCAATTGAAAAAAGAACGTATGATTGTAAGCCAAGGGAATTTCACAAGAAATTTATTGAAATCATTGATGAAAATAGTGCACAAACTGTAGACTCTTTTAGAGTAAAACAAAACAAAGCAGCAGATCAGATCACGTTTCAATGCTGTATTGCCAGTAAGGACCAGAATCTAGTTCAGAAATACTTTAGTGAGAATGATCTGAAGTATTATCAGGGGAAGAGATGGTGGTCCTGCTTGCAAGAATGGGTAGTTGGCCATGTAACGGTCTTCACAAACTTCTAGGCACTTCGTGCTTAGAGCGCCTAAAATACAGGTCAAGCAACCTTGATAAAATCAGTGATGAGGGGCCATCATCGCGTATAAGACGAAACAAAGAAGAAATTCAGGAGACGTGAATTAGCTGTCACGTCATGCTATCAGAAAATTCTGTGCGTTGTATGCTTTTTTGACAGAATCAGAGAGGAGGGTGAAGAATGTGTTGTGGAAGGTAACCAAGATAGGTATAAGTCTTCCTGGTAACGTAGCCATAAGGGGATCTGCTTCAAAGATCAAAGAAAAACAAACACAAGCTGCGAGAGACTACATAGAGAGCCCTTACTTGTTGCATCTCATATAGAGCAATTATGATCTGTTTACTGATTATGTATTGCTAAGGGATCCTTCTCTAGGGAAAGTGACTGAAAACAATATAGAGAAAGGATATCCTCATATGTAAATTTAACTTCAGGTTTACACAATCTTAAACTGATGCTTGCAATGTTTGCGAGGTGTTTAGGGCCAATACAAAACTAATTTAGTCTGTTCCAGGCCATCAGATGCTGCTGAAAGAGAGAAAGGCAAACCTACAGGGGGACAACAGGCTTTCTAGAGAAGATTAGGTGATCATGCAATCAGTTAATGCATAGCCTAATGCAGAAGTTAGCCTTGTGGTCTGAACCTTTTAACTTATGTTTTGGACATACAAGTGGCAACTATGCCCTTTTGGTATGAGGTAATAACCAGATGTGAATCCATAGATTTAATTTCATGTGTCAGCAAGGGGACTGGGAAATATCACCAGATTTATTTATTATTTTGTGGTGCTCAGTGAAAACTAAGTCAGAAGGAAAAACAAACATTAATATAATGTTCCGCCTTAGGCTGACTCACAGTAAAATATTTATTTTTACTGACCATTATTCATGGTTACAGGACATTCCTATTCACTGTAATCATTATTCTATTCAGTTCCCAGTTATGCTGGTAGTAAGTGTCTCGTACAGCCTTCCTTTAAATCCTCAAAAGGTTAAGTAATTGAGAGATCTCCACCACATTCTACCTTCTCCTTACTCTTACTACAGTAAGAGCTCTCATGAAACTTTAAGGGCCGTCCACTTAATAGTAAAACAGACCCTAAACATATTTTGGGAATTACTGCATGCACATCACAAAGTCTGAAAACAAGTCAACTGCTGTAATTGCATAACGAACCTATGCCATATGCTGGACAATCATATGAAGCGATGGTATGAACTACCAAGAGGTCATTGACTTGTATTGAACTTGTTTGTTATGTGTGGGCAGCATGTTTTCGTCTCGTGTTTATGATATTTTTTACTGTTGTGTGGATGCAACCTTGATAATGTTGTGATGAAGACAACCATGTATTCGACAAACGGCTAGTTTTCCTCATATGGAAATCACTGGAATGAGGTAAGGTAGTCAACGGTAAATGATTCATGAATCTTTCTGAGCATCAGTAGATTATCATATACCTAGCGAAGATTCTATGGGACTTTTGGCCGTTTAAGGACTCAAGTATCATTCCAGCTGAACAGCCAAATAGATTGATTACACATTGCACGAAGATACGAAGTTTGACAGAATTTCGTAAAAAAAATTAGGCATTTGAAAGTTTCACAGACATTCCATCCATAATGGTACTGGCCCTATTTTTAATGATTGTTAGTAAATTATTTGATCTCGATACCTTTAACCAGTTATGGTGTTTTAACTGTGTCTCCTTGCATCGCTTCTTTTAAAAGCCATCGCTTCTGCCTGTTTCGGAACCAGGATTAAACAACAGTTGAAAAAAAACAACAAATCAAACTGCCTAAAGTACTTTCTCAGATTCCTTCATGTTTTGCCACAGAATGCACTTTTAGTTTTCTCTTCGCCTCTTTCCCCTCCTCCTTTATTTTCCCAGAATCCTACGACTAATAAATCATCCCTTGGAAACTTTTGTGAAAAGTCTAGCGAGCGTGTTTGTCGTTGCTGACAAAGACTGATAATTGGCTGGCTATGACATAAGGCTGGTTTTGCACAGGGATTCGGTGACAAATTGGACGCCGGGTAATTCACTTCTTTTGGAGGCATCGGACCCTTTACCTATTTAAAATGTATTAACTTTGAAAGGAATACTTCATGGGTTAGTATTTCAGTCCTCTGTCATTTGTCGTGGTGCAGTTTTAGTAGGTTCGCTGCAAGGCATGTAGTTAATTCGCTTCTCTCTCTCTCTCTCTCTCTCTCTCTCTCTCTCTCTCTCTCTCTCTCTCTCTATCTATCGATATATATATATATATATATATATATATATATATATATATATATATTCAGACCAAAGTATCTTTAGACCAAATTGTTTTTAGACCAAGTCGGTTTTAGACCAAAGTTCCTTAGCCGAAAGTGCTTTAGACGAAAGTGCTTCAGACGAAAGTACCGTATCTCATATTTTCACACATACATACACACACACATATGCTTATACATACATACACGAACATGCCTAATATCTATTCCCTTCTACTTGGTTGCTTTCCATTTTGACAACCCTGTATCCTCCAGTTTTAATGTTCCATTTAGGATCAAATCCAGCCTCGAGATTCGAAGAATTTGATTTAGGGGTCTTGGCTAACCCAAGGTATATAGAATAAGGGAGTCCCTTATTCTATATATTTTGGGCTAACCTAGCTTATAACTTGCCATCTGAACAGTGGCAATTCTATCGTTTTCATTATGCTCGCATGCTCCGTCAGCTACATCAATGTGCTATCTGTTATTTGTGCAAGTGTTGGCTTTGTCCTAGCTTTACTTGACTTGAGAAAGGCCTTTGGGTGGTTATTTTCATAAGATATAGTATTTCATTTCATCCTTTCTTTTTCTGGTTTTATTCCTTTTAATTTGGTCTGTTTCGCTGGAGCAATAGAATTTTCCCACAGACAGGTTATGTAAATTATATTTATCAACCACAAATTTCTCATCCATGTAGCATAAAATTCCATTAGGTCCTGAGAAAATGACACCTAATATTCGCTCTCTCTCTCTCTCTCTCTCTCTCTCTCTCTCTCTCTCTCTCTCTCTCTCTCTCAAAATTAATGCTATTTTTAGTCTTGTAACATGAGCATCAACGGTACTGTGATCTCTCTCTCTCTCTCAAAATAAATGCAATTTTTAATCTTTAATCTTGTAACATGATCGAGTATCAACGCTCCTGTGATCTCTCTCTCTCTCTCTCTCCCTCAAAATTAATGCTATTTTTTAATCTTGTAAAATGAGGGAGTATTAATCGTACTGTGATTCTCTCTCTCTCTCTCTCTCTCTCTCTCTCTCTCTCTCTCAAAATAAATACATTTTTAAGCTTTAATCTTGTAACATGATCGAGTATTAACGCTACTGTGAAATCTCTCTCTCTCTCTCTCTCTCTCTCTCTCTCTCTCTCTCTCTCTCTCTCTCTCTCTCTCTCTCAAAATAAATACAATTTTTAAGCTTTAATATTGTAACATGATCGAGTATTAAACGCTACTGTGAAATCTCTCTCTCTCTCTTCCGTCTCTCCTCTCTCTCAATCTCTCTTTTCTCTCTCTCTCGTCTCTCTCTCTCTCTCTCTTAAAATAAAATTTTTAAAAATTTTTCTTAATATTGTAAAACATGATCGAGAATTAAGCTACTGTGAAATCCTCTTCTCTCCTCTCTCCCTCTCTCTTCTCTTCTCTCCTCTCTCTCTCTCTCTCTCTCGCAAAATAAATACAATTTTTAAGCTTTAATCTCATAACATGATCGAGTATTAACGCTACTGTGAAATCTCTCTCTCTCTCTCTCTCTCTCTCTCTCTCTCTCTCTCTCTCTCTTTCAAATTAAATGCGATTTTTAATCTTGCAACATGATGGAGTATTAACACTACTGTGAGACTACAGGAAAATTTACGAGAATATCCAAAGAGGTCATTTAGACGCGGACACCACAGCCCAAAGAGAAAGGCCGACGGTCAATATATATTACACCTGCTTGCGAAGCGGAGCCATATCTCACGTTACTGCGGGGGCTAAATGGTCCCCCTGATCCTAACATATAGAGGCTGAGAGGTCATAGAATTGCTGGCAGTCAGTGCAGTAGAGACCTGCTGCCGCTGCCGATGCTAGTGTCCTGATTGCAGCCGAATCAATTGAGGGAACGTGGAGTCGACGATGGTCATCCTCCATAATTGATTTTGTACGTATGTTGAAAAAAGGAAAGAAAAAAGGGAAAAGTGTATGTATATATATATATATATATATATATATATATATATATATATATATGTTTTTTTTTAAAGGTAGAAACCGCGATGGAAAGTGAAACAATGGAGTGTGCTGCGAGATCTTTCGACTCTAGGTCCTTTACTCAGCAGTCTGCTAAGTAAAGGGGACCTCGAGTCGAAAGATATCGCAGCGCACTCCCATTGTTTCATTTTCCCTTGTTACTTCTACCTTTATTTATATATTCATCACGTTCAAAACTTTAGTGATTTACTTACACGCACACACACACACACACACACACACACACACACACACACATATATATATATATATATATATATATAGATAAATATATATTATTTAATATATAATATAATTATATATTATAATATATATATATATAAAATTAATATATATATGTAGATAATATATATTATATATATCTATATATTACATATATATAGATCTATATATACAGATATATAATAGTATTATATAGATCTATATATATATATATATGTATATTTATATATCTAAGTGTTACCTTTGTTTTTCATACGTAACTTTCCTTTCAACTCCCATAACAATCTCGAAATGTCACTCACATTGGGTAGGCTCCCACTTTGGGGGGTGCCGATCGTAAAAAAATATTTGCCAAAAATACACTAATCAAGACAGGCTGATGAAATTTTCAGGCATTATTAGCACTATGATAATGCATATTCCCTGTGAGTTTTATTATCCTACAGGGAAAATTAATGATTTTATGAAAAAAAATGTGAAAAACGGAAACAAAAACATTTTCCCGGGGACCCCCCCCTCGTTACGGGGGGAAAGGGTTATTTTGGGGGAAGGGTGAAAAAAACATGTGAAAAACGGAAATTTCCGGCCCCTCGTACTGAAGGTTATTTGGAGATTGGTGAGAAACTACAGTCTTGAATAGAAATTCGGTCTGACAGAATGTTGGTATATCCACCTGGAACATGCACAAAAAAAATTATCAAAATAGAACAGTAAATAAGCACGTAATAACAAAAAAAAGAGCAACAACTTCGTAAGTTCAGCGAAAGCCTGCCGAAAAAATCAGACTATAGCTAGGAAGAAATATTCAGGAAAAATTCAAATCTCGATTTAGGGACAAAACCTTTTGAGAGTTTGTAGTTATTATGTCACTTGATAGCCTAAAACATCTAAAAATTACATTATTTAGGACAATCAAAGAAAACCCACCTCCAAAAAAAAAAAAAAAAAAAAAAAAAAAAAAAGGGTGGGGGTGGTGGTTTTTTTCTTTGATTGTCCTAAATAATATAATTTTTAGATGTTTTAGGCTATCAAGTGACATATTAACTACAAACTCGCAAAAGGTTTTGTCCCTAAATCGAGATTTGAATTTTTCCTGAATATTTCTTCCTAGCTATAGTCTGATATTTCGGCAGGGCTTTCGCTGAACTTACAAAGTTGTTGCTCTTTTTTTTGTTATTACGTGCTTATTTACTGTTCTATTTTGATAATTTTTTTTGTGCATGTTCTAGGTGGATATACCAACATTTTGTCAGACCGAATTTCTATTCAAGACTGTAGTTTCTCACCAATCACCAAATAACCTTCAGTACGAGGGCCGGAAATTTCCCTTTTTTCACATTTTTTTTCATAAAATCATTAATTTTCCCTGTAGGATGATGAAACTCACAGGGAATATGCATTATTATAGTGCTAATAATGCCTGAAAATTTCATTAGCCTGTCTTGATTAGTGTATTTTTGGCAAATATTTTTTACAATCGGCACCCCCCAAAGTGGAGCCTACCCTTAAGTTGGGAATAACTTATAACCATGAGAAATTATAACTCATATGCACCTGTCTCTACCAAGACTCGCCGAGTGATCAAGTGGCCTGTTTACCACTGTATCTCAACCATAAGGCTTAGAAACGAACTCTGGCAAGAGCAGATGCAATTATCAACTATAACTCGTTTTGTAAGTAAGTTATTCGCGATGTTTAGTAAATTCGATATCAAGCGATAACTTTTAGGTATTGTTTGAAATACCATTCATCTTCGAATTATGTTCCTATATAATGAACTAGACTTGGGAGTTATCTTTCTTTCTTAGTGGTGTTTGGGCAGTAGGTGGGCCACTTCCCCTCAGTTAGTGGGTATTATCTCTCCTTATTTTTATCTAGCTTCGACGTTGAGTTCCTCTCGTATATCATCTGAGAGGTTGATCTCTCCAGGGGACTAGAGATGAGTCAAGTTAATTATCAAGGTCTCTATTTCTGTTCGCTACTTCTCTTTCCCCGTAGGGGGATAGTGCCGTCAGTGCACCTCATTCAGTGCAATGTATGCATTACTTAAAGTTCTCTGTGGCGACCCTTCGGCCCATAGCTGCAACTAGTGCTTTCATTCCTTTTATTGTACCTCCGTTCATATTCTCTTTCTTCCATCTTACTGTCCACCCTCTCCTAACAATTCTTCATATCTTTCATAGTCCAACTGCGAGGTTTTCCTCCTATAACACCTTTCAAACCTTTTACTGTCAATTTCTGTTTCAGCGCTGAATGGCCTTTGTTGCCCCAGTGCTTGGCATAATGCCAAAAAAAGAAAAATATGTATAATATCAAAGCTACTTCTCTTCGTGTTGCTTCTGGTGTAATGGGCGGTTAAGATCAAGAATGGGGAGTTCCAGTTGGTCTGCTGTCCAATTTATATATGCCAGGTTAATGTATAACCATCATAAGCCCTTCATTTCTGACTAAATTTGTATTTAATACAACAAGGTTCTCTTAGAGAATGGTGGTAGTCACTGGTGTGCGTCTTTTAAGATTTGGTTCCCACTGCCGAAGTGCGGTGCAGCCACTTTCTGGGTCGTTGACGATCTCATTCGTTTAGGCTTCCTGGAACCATCCTTGGATGGTGCTGATTGCCATGTCATGACGATGTATATTAACTGGTCCCATTTTCGTTTTCAGACGGTTTCTGTAAAAGTCGATGATATTATTTGGTTTGTCTAAATATTAAATGAAAAGTAACACGCTGAATCAATGCATGCATCAACAGATACTCGGATATATATATATATATATATATATATATATATATATCTATATATATATATATATAATATATATGTATATATATATATTATATATATATATAATATATATATTATATATCTATATATATATATATATATATATATATACTATATAATATATATATATATTATTAGATATAATATTATATATTAATATAATCACACACACACAACACACAACATTACACACACACACACATATATATATATATATATATATATATATATATATATATATATATATATATATATATATATATATTATATATATATATATATATATGCATATGTGTGTGTGTATTATTATAATTGACGTGAAGTTCGAATTAAAAATTTTTTTTCTATAGATATATGCACACATGGGCAAAAATGAAACATTTAGAGAACTACCCTCTCTTTAGAGAGAGAGAGAGAGAGAGAGAGAGAGAGAGAGAGAGAGAGGGGAGGGAGGAGGAGGGAGGGAGGGGAGGAGGGGGGGGAGGGGGAATGGAAGGGAGGGGGGGGGGGAGGGGGGGGGGAGGGGAGGGAGAATCTTAGTTAGGATATCAAGTGATAGAGAATATGCCCGTTTGGGCATCAAGCGGAATTATGTATCATTGCGGTAATTGGCTTTATTGTTCGTATTTGGTATATGGTTCACATCACATGAAAACATCGATTTTACGAAATGATCATTTCTCCTAGTAACATCATCGGAGGTCGGATGATGTTACCAGATAATTATGATTATATTCAGCAAGAATCCTTGTAAAACATTACCACCGTTAAGGATAAAGGTGCGTGTTCCAGTAATGCTTGTAATGTGTACTGTACTGAGGTTTGTGCTACTTTTATACAGAACGGGGGGAGGGGGGATGGGTTGGAAGTAGGAAGAAACAAGAAGCCTAGTATTTCTGAAAATCTTGTTTTACTGAACAATTATTGAACCATAATAATAATAATAATCACATGAAGCCATATTGTAAAATTTATCTAGGACTGTAGAAATAGTTTTTGAGTTATATCCTGTAAGAAGGATATAAATCTGGAATTCTTTGTTTCTAGATGAATATTATAGTCCAGCCGTTTTCGGTAAAAATATGGAGGAATCGTTCAAATTTGGTTAAAAGCACCAAATTTTGCACATAGTTAGCTTGAGGTGTATTTTTTAAAATGTGATAGAGACCCATTTGATATCTTTCCAATATGGGCACTTTTTTTCAAGATGGCCTCCAAAATTCAGGATAATGCTGGTATTCGAAAGTTTTTCATTTTTTTATTCACAATTTTGAAGTCTAAACCTATATTTTCAAGGATGTTCTAAACAATGAGAATAAAAATAAGCACAGCAGAACAATATTTAACCAGCAAATGCCCATTTAAATTCTGAAATAAGGCAAACATATTGAAAAATTGCTCAAAATGTTGTTATCTTAGTGTCTCAAATGGTTCTAAAGCTCAATATACAATCTGCCCAGTCAGTGTAAACTGATACTACATTAGTCTTTTATAAATGAAATCATCAACCACAATAATATCTATAATTATGTTGTCATAATGTATGCAGTTTCATTAACTTCCCTACTGTTTTAGTTCACTCTTTACTCACCAGGTGATTTGTTTATATTTGTTGTCATTCACCAGGGGAGCTATATGTTACTGAGCACATGGCTGATATTTTGATAAATTAAAATTCAATGTTGCTTTTGGGAACAGGTACCATATGAATATTTCTTAAAAAAAATGTGTTCTTACTAACTGTTGTTCATTCATGCTTAGATTTAGAGTGATTGTGTTTTTACTTTCCTACAGGTTGCTGTTCTACTGCTTGAAGAGACAGCAATGTTCATTACTATGCCTTTGTACAGAACTGTGTAGAGACCATAGTGCTAATTAGCTTACTTTATTGGTGATAGCTTAAACTCTTTCTATGTGCATGCTAATACTAGTAAACAGAGCTTTGTGAAGTACAAATTCTAACAATTGCAGAACCACAGTTTTACTGGGACAGGTGCATTCTATGTCAACTGGTAAAGAAAGATCCCATTCAGCGCCCTACCTGTGGCAAAACACATGATTCAGGTGCTAGTTACCTCACCCTATCACAGAATATTCAGAGGTTACATGAACTCAACTCATTGCCTATGGATATTCATCCACTTCTGCTGGGAGAAACAATCACAGTGCTAAGCCTGATGGAAGAAAATGGTGCTGGTTGGCATAAAAATTGCAACAACCTTTTCAACAACAAGAATGTCCAAAAAGCTCCAGATCCAGAGAATAATGACACTAGTGACAATAAGGTAACACGGAAAAGTTGTGGTGGAGCTACTAAACAATCTCAGAATACATGTTTTCTATGCCCTGAATCTACAAATGTAGGCCCACTTCATAATGTGTCAACTTTTGAAACAAACAAACGAATAAGAGAATGTGCTATGCAAATCCAAGATAGTGTTGTTGGCAAAGTTGAGTGCTGGCGATCTGATTTCTCAGGAAGCTGCATATCATGCTAAGTGCCTGGCCGATTTGTACAAGAAAACTCCAAAACTGATGGAAGGCAGTACTGATGCAGAATCAAGATTTGCTCAATTAGGAGGCATTGCACTTGCTGAACTAATTTCATATATTGAAGAGAGCAGCATCCAAAGTGGCACATTATCAACCTTTAAACTTGCAGATCTCTGCAAGTTGTACAGTGCCCGGCTTGAGCAAGTAGGTGTTCAAATAGAGGGACGCGTAAACTCTACACATTTGAAGAATCTCATCCACTCTCATTTTCCAGACATGCAGACTTTCAAAGATGGCAGAAATGTCATTCTTGCCATTGACAAAGATCTTGCAGCGGCTCTCTAAAAAGTTATGGTTCAAGACTTTGACAATGAAGCCATGATTCTAAAGCAAGCAGCAAACATCATCCACAGAGACATTTTGAAAGGAAGCATTGTGAAAGCATTTCCTGGCACCTTTGACACTAGTTGTCAGCAAGATTCAGATCCTGCAACATTGCTAAGTTTAGTTCAGATGATCTTGGGAGGACCAAACATAAGTAGCAGCACATGTTCCTTTGAGAGTCAGTGGTCTGCAAGCATCGCCCAGTTGCTTCTGTTCAACTGTATTTCTAACAGAACCAAAAAGAGAAGCCACTCAACAGAACGATAGCCGCCACTTCCTATCTATATCGGGCTGCTTCTGCATGCTGAAACCAGGAAAAAGGGTCTCATAGAGAAAATGCATGACCTTGACCTATCAGTATTCCTATTTTTTTTTTTTTTTTTTTTTCCCGGACCGTGTTCTCTCTCTGTCCACTGAACTAGGCAACAAGGCCTGTGCATGCTTCATGATGGATGGGGTTGTGTGCCCATCAAGGTTACGGCACCAAGTATTCACAACAAGCGCTGTGGATAATATTGACCATAATCCTTCCTCATCCACTGCCCAGGGCTCCCTGCATGGTACTGGTATATCCCTGTTCCAGAGGGCAAGCAAATTATGTCCACAAAAGAGAATTGGTCCTTTGCACCCCCGAGAAGGACAGTATTGATCAAATACATCCATGCTCCCATGAGGAAGCAGACACAAGGCTTCTTCTCCATGCAAAAGATGCTGTTCAACACGGTTGTGAGAGGATCATGATCAGAACTGTGGACACTGATGTAGTAGTGTTAGCTATAGCGTTGTATCTTCCAATTCATGCAAGTGAACTGTGGATTAGCTTTGGGGTTGGGGACAACTTCAGATAAATCCCTGTACACACCATAGCTGGTTCTCTAGGTCCAAAGTGTCAGGCTCTGCCTATGTTTCATGCCTTCAGCGGGTGTGACAACATATCCACCTTTGCTGGTAAAGGGAAGAAATCTTCTTGGGAGACTTGGCAAATATGTGCAAGTGTAACTGAGGTGTTTGCAGACCTTGGGAATGTACCAACACTGGAGAGAATTGACTAGCACATGGCAAACCTTGAGTGATTTGTTGTTCTGCTTTATGACAAAACAAGCACTGCCACATCAGCTGATGAAGCGAGAAAAGATCTCTTCACCAGGAAAGGCAGGTCCATTGATCTCATACCACCAACTTCTGCTGCTCTCTATCAGCATGTCAGAAGAGCATCTTATCAAGCGGGTCATGTTTGGGGCCAGTCACTTATCCCCAGTCCTGTGTTACCTTCACCCGTCGAATGGGGTTGGATAAAAGGGCCTGGGAATGCATGGGAACCCTATTGGTCAGATCTGCCTCAAGCATCAGTTTCCTGTATGGAATTCCTGAAATGTGGATGTGTCAAAGGCTGCAGAGGAAGATGCAAGTGTGTGAAAGCACAACTAGCATGTACGGCTCTGTGCAAATGCAGGGGGGAAGGTGACCGTGTGTGATTAGACTGTACTGTACTAGCAATTGATGATTACAAGGATGAGATCTATTTTTGTATTAAGTTAATAAAACACTCTTCATATTGAGTTAATAAAACACTGTACTTATGTTTGACATTCAAATACATACTTTACTTTGCGTTAAATTACAGAACAAATATGATTACAGCCGGTTTTATATTTTAGGGCAATTTCTGTAACAAAAAGGCCCTTTTCTCCTTAAATATTTTTCTGATGTGCTTACATTTGCTTTCAATGTTTAGAACATCCTGGAAAATATAGGTTTAGACTCCAAAATTGTGACATTACAATGAAAATCCTTCGAATAGCAGCATTTTCCTGAATTTCGGCGGCCATCTTGAAAAAAGCGGCCCTATTGGAAAGATATCAATGGGTCTCTATCACATTTCAAAAGGTACTTATTAAGCTAACTTTGTGCAAAATTTGGTCCTTTTAACCAAATTTGAACGATTTTTACCGAAAACGTCTGGTGTTACGGATGATACATCTCCCGCGATGGTATCATCCGTACACCGGATAATAGGGAGAGCACCCGACCCTCGCCATCTGCGCCTCCTGGAGGCGTTACTCATCCAGGAACAAAAGCCCTCCATGAACACGACACAGGAGGCCTTTTTGCTCCCGACCTGCATCCGAAGAAACACTCCAATAACGGCAAACATCACCATATCGCCGCCCGAAAACTCCCCAATCCAAGACGACATTAATATGATGAATAATACCAGCAGTGACATTAATATGATGAATAATACCAGCAGTGACGTCACGCGGCCTTTACCCAATCAAAACGAAGCCCGGCGTGATGATATGCAGCTGAGAAGATCGGCGCGCCTGCGGAGCATGCAATCGGGAGCTGGCTTGAGCCCGCAGCCAGGCAGCCAATGAAAAAGAAACTCCCCACCCACGAGCCAATGAAAAGGCAGCGGCACGACGCCCCCCGCTACGCCACCGCAATATAAGCAGCTGGACTCACCTTCTCACTTCAGTCCTTCACCCAACCCCGCCCAAGAGGATGTCTGAGGTTTATTCAGACGAAACGTCCGGAAAGAATAGAAAGAATAGAAAAGAAATAGAATTTAACATCAATTCTATCTGTAATAAACTCTACGGGATATACCCGAAAATTTGACTACCCCAACTGAAATTTTTACCAATAAAATCCAATCGTTCTACCTAATTGAGATATGTCAACCTTCGGTGCGTTGCTCACCAGTTTTAAGCAACAATGTGAAAGCAATAATTAGAAAAATAGAGAAGAACCTGTATAAAATTAATGCAGCTGAGGCAGCAATTACTTTTAATAAAACATGTTTAAAAGAGGGTTTACTTCCAGCATATTATTATGATTATTATTATTATTATTCATTTTTTGGTCTATCACAGTTCTCCAAATCGACTGGGTGGTATTTACAGTGTGGGGTTCCGGGTTGCATCCTGCCTCCTTAGGAGTCCATCACTTTTCTTACTATGTGCGCCGTTTCTAGGATCACACTCTTCTGCATGAGTGCTGGAGCTACTTCAGCCTCTAGTTCTTCTAGATTCCCTATCAGGGATCTTGGGATCGTGACCAGTGTTCCTATGATTATGGGTATAATTTCCACTGGCATATCCCATATCCTTCTTATTTCTATTTTCAGGTCTTGATACTTATCCATTTTTCCCTCTCTTTCTCTTCAACTCTGGTGCCCCATGGTATTGCGACATCAACTGAGTGATACTTTCTTCTTGATTTTGTCAATCAACGTCACGTCTGGTCGCACGTATCACCCTATCTGTTCTTAAACCATAGTCCCAGAGGATCTTTGCCTGATCGTGCCACTTATTACTGAATCATGCCTCTTTTTGTACTGGTTCTGTGCAAGTGCCGGACATTCGCTTGCTATGTGGTTTATGGTTTCATTTTTCATATTGCACTTCCTACATATTATTATTATTATTATTATTATCATTATTATTATTATTATTATTATTAATTATTATTTATTATTTTATTATTATTATTATTATTATTATTATTATTATTATCATCGAAAGCAATCAACATACTGTTCGAGATGCACGTTCACGACCAGATAATTAAGACAGATCTTTGATGGCTTACCGGCTAATGAGACAGCTCTCTCTCTCTCTCTCTCTCTCCCTACTACATTGTCCTCCTTTATTTGGATTGATGAAGATTCCGGAGGACAGCTGCGAGCGATCGAATCGTGTATGCCGAAGATGATATATGATCAGCTGCCTTTACTCCTTGTTTCTCAGGAGATATTCCGATCTGCGGCAGGAGTTAGGAGGCACAAGGATTAGGATGTCTCAAAGACTTATGTGCCCACTTATCTCTAGAAGCAGGTTTTACAATTCATTCACAATGATCTCATGATTTTGTATAGCTCTCTTTTGAGCTCTTCCACACTGCTGCTGTTTACAATTCTTGCGTGTTAAGAAGTTTCCACAATGAGATGTGTTGTATCTCTTCAGTTCTAGTTTCCATCCATTATTTCTTGTCTGGTTTTCGTTTAATGTGAAGAGGTTACTGGCTACTTTTGTTGTGCCTTTCAGTATTTTGAATGTCTCTATTAGTCGCCCTCGCAATCGTCGTGTTTCTAAGTTATTCATGTTCAGGCTCTCTAGCCGTCTTTGGTAACCTATTTTCTGATGGACTGAATCAACTTTGTGTCTCTTGTTTGTACAGAAAGAGGTGATGACGATTCCCTTGACTCGGGAAACCATTTTGGGAGTAGCTAAGGATGCAAACTCATGAATCCTTTTCATGTAGTACTTGGCTTTTCTTTAGTATGTTTTACATTCAAGTAATTCTTTTTCATCTTTCGATTTATTTACCTTTTGCCTTTTATATACCTTAGTTTAAACTATTTCTAAATGACAGACTTTTAAGTCCTAAATTCAAGTAGAAACAGATAAACAAATGTATAAATGAAGGTTGGTTTTATAACGAAAAGGTAAAAATCCCACTTGTTGATATATTTTAGTACCCTCTCTCTCTCTCTCTCTCTCTCTCTCTCTCTCTCTCTCTCTCTCTCTCTCTCTCTCTCCGATATACACCACTGAAATAAAGTACTTAATTAGAGAGAGAGAGAGAGAGAGAGAGAGAGAGAGAGAGAGAGAGAGAGAGAGGGAGAGAGAGAGAGACCTTACAGACCTTACCTCTTGCTCGGGTTGCCCCAGATCCTTCAGTGTGAGGCACCTCTAATGTCTACCAGAGAGTTGCTAGTGCATCTTCCTGTATATTTTGCATCTTCCAATCTTGGATGGTCTGGGATGCAGCTTAGATATTTGTCGAGCTTATTCTTAAAGCACATCTACAGTCACTCCTGATACATTCCTCAGATGAGCTGGCAACACTTTGAATAGACGCCCGCATTGTCGATGCTGGTGTGTAGTGGATTAATGTCCTGTGTGCTTTCCTTAGTTTTCCTGGTATAGTTTTGGGCTCTATTAATCTACCTCTGTTTGCTCTTTCTGATATTTTTAGCTCCATGATGTTTTTGGGAATTCCTTCTGTCTGTTTCCATGCCTGAATTATCATGTAGCGTTCTCTGCTCCTTTCTAGACTATATAATTTTAAAAATTGTAGTCTTTCCCATTAGTCAAGATCCTTAACCTCTTCTATTCTAGCTGTAAAGGACCTTTGTACACTCTATTTGTGCAATATCCTTTTAATAGTGTGGGTACCATATCATATTGCAATATTCAAGTGGACTACAAAACATACGTTTTATAAAGCATAATCATTTGTTCGTTTCAGCTTTTCTTGTTTTGAAGTGCCGTAACAACATTCCCATTTTTGCTTTACAGTTTGCCAGTAGAACTGCTATTTAATCATTGCATAACATGTCCCTATTCAACATCACACCAAGGTCTTTAACTGCTTCTTTATTTGTAATTGTCTCATTATTAGGTCCCCTATATGCATATAGCTTTCCTTCTCAATCTCCATAATTTATTGATTCAAATCTATCAGAGTTAAATACCATCCTATTTACCTCAGTCCAATTATATACTTTGTTAAGGTCTCTTTGTAGTGTGTTCCTATCTTCATCACAAGTTATTTCTCTACTTATTCTTGTGTCATCGGTGAAACTACTCACTACCGAGTCCTTAACATTACTGTCTATGTCTGCAATCATAATAACCAAACAGTAATGCAGCTAACACGTACCTTGTGGCACACCGAATATTACCTTAGCTTCATCCGATTTCTCATCGTTTGCAATAACTATCTGTTTTTCTGTTTTGTAGAAATTCTTATAACCATCTTCCTACTTTGTCCACTATAATATGTTTTCTAATTTTCTTCGCTAATATATTATGATCTACCTTGTCAAAAGCTTTTGCAAAGTCTAGATAAACCACATCTGTTTTTCTTTTCCGTTTTTTCATATTTTTAATATGTTCTCTCGGTGGACTAACAGTTGGGTTTTGTGTACTTTTTCTGGTACAAACCATGTTGTCCTATATTAAACAAATTAATTTTTTTTATTAAATGTTTCATAATATTTTTCTTCATTCCCATTTCATACACTTTCATAATATGTGATGTTAGACTCACAGGCCTATAATTACTTGCCTCTAGTCTTGATCCACTTTTGAAAGTAGGGGTAATATATGCTAATTTGTGCTCATAAAAAATCTTGCCTGTATCTACACTTTGTCTAACATATTGCAAGGGGCTTTGCGATAGAATGAACCTACTTTCTTAACAAAATAGCAGGGACCACCATCAGGCCCAGCTGCAGCTCCATTTTTATTTCATTAATAGCCTGCACAATATCGGCTTCATTAATATCTATGTCTGATAAATATTCACTATTTTCATCTCTTATTTCTGTATCATTTAATCTTCATTATCAATTGTAGGAGTAAATTCTCTGTTATATTTTTCTGCCAATATGTTCCATATTGCCTTGTTTTCATTCGTTAATCTCCCTTCAATTTTTAGAGGGCCTATTTCTGTTCTTTTTTTTCGATCTTTTTGGCATATGAGTACAATAGTTTGAGGTTTTGCTTGATATTTACTAGGGTTTTTTCTTCCAAGTCCCGTTTTTCATTTTCTTTTGATTGTATAATCTTTTGTTCTGCATTTTCTATCTTACTTTTTAGTTCCATCACTTTCCATGCATTTTTTTTTTTTTGCAAGAACTTTTTTTTCCACCTTTTGATTTTCTGAAACAAGATCCTTCTGTCTCTTGGTATGGCATGACTGATATTTACTTTTCTTCTTCGGTATATATTTATCCACTATTTTCTCTAATATTTTATATAAATATCTCTGTATATAACCTGTATATCATCACTTACGAAAATGGTATTCCAATCTTTGTTTAATTCTTTTTTTACTGTTAGAAATTGGTATTTTCCATATCCTTCCCACTTTTTCATCTCTTGCTTATCTCTGTTTTCACTTGCTTTGGAATGGACTGTTAATTCTATGACATTATGGTCTGAAATACTCGCATTATAAACTATTATTTCTTTAACATAATCCACTTCATTCACAAATACTAGGTCTAAAGCATTTTCCTTTCTTGTTGGCAGGTGATTTATTTGTTGGATATTGTATTCTAGTAGCATATCTAATAGCTTTTCGAATTGCCTCTTATCTTCTGCACTACTATTACTCTTTTTCTACGTATAAATACAACCACAATCTCCTATTCGTTCTTTCCAATATACGTAAGAAAAGTTAATGTCTCCGCATAGGAGAATAGTCCAGTCCTTGTATTTCTACATATATCATCCAATTTTTTCTATTATTGTGTCAAACTCTTTAGTATTAGGGGGTTATATATTACTATGTTCATTAATTTTTCAGATTCAAATTCTACCAATATTAGTTTCACATTCTGAGTTACTATATTTCTCATATATTTTTTCCTTGTTTTATGTCTTTCCCATATATCGCGCAGTTTCCCCCTTGATTCCTATTTTTTCCTATCTTATCCTATAAGTTCTGGAACCCTTTTATTTGATCATCATTACCAGTCTCTTGGGAATAGCAGGTTTCACTTATATTCATTCTATCTATTTTCTTTTCAAATTGGGTTTGTTAGTTCTTCTAAGAACTATTTTTCTTTTGAGTTACTCGTAACTAAACCCTGCGCATTCATCACTATGATGGTTTGCGTGTTTTCTCCTTCATTTAATATGGGTATGTTACGACCTTATTTACGGCCGTAATTTCAAGGGTTCTTGTCTCTACTCAGAATTTGCGGTCAGTAAAAAAATGTAACACAGCAACTTAGGAACAAAAGAACAAACACCTCAACAAAAGTTACAATACTTATTTACACAAGAAAAAGGTAATGGCTGGTAAAGATAATAATCAAAATTGATATAGATATCAAGGAAAAAAATAACCTTAAGATCTTTAAAAGATCACCTACAACTAAATTGAACCCTAAACCCAGAAATATCAAATTTTAAATATTATAACTTTAGGTAGGTACCTTCCAATCACTGGCCAGATAATGCTAACCTAAGAATCTAAGCTAGGCAGAAGGAAGCAAGAGAAAAGTAAGAGGGGAAACTTAATAATACTCCTACCTAACACATACAAACTAAATTGCACTTAAAATTTAATTTAATAACCAGAATATATGTTGAGAATAATTATGATAATGGTGAAAATATTCAGTTAATAAACAATAAAATATGAAAATAACCTTACAAATTGAAAATAATGAATAACCACGAGGGGCTTAGGCCATACAAGGTCCAGAAGACCGTACTGCAAACAGGGGCGTGCAAATCTACAGGTACCCAGCGATCCACGATCGTCTTAAATAGCTATAAAAATATCTCATACCTGTAGAAAGCTGCCCTACTTGTCTCCACGAGTTCCAAGAACTCACTGACGCTGATGAAAAGGGTCAAACTGCACAAGCTGCAATGCCTGTAAGGCAACTCAGAGCACCACAGGAACTCCGAGGGTGGTAGCCTCCGAGAATCCGGGACGTCAACAGATCTCGCATGCCACAAACTGCACCGTTCTATGTAAGTACGGGCCAACTCATTCGGAATCCTTCCGACGAACGAGGGAAAGGGCGTGGCTGACAAATGCCGCGAGTGACAAATACCAGCGACCACACGCAAGCCGTGATCCAAATCTCCATACAAAACTGCAGAAGTGACCATAAATTAGTGACAAAGCATCAGGCTGTGAGGAGGAACTCGAACTAACTCTCTCACGTATCACCACTCTTTCGCTTAAGCCTTCCACTTGAGTCAACACAGCTCATAGGAGAGAAAAACAACGATCGTTAACCCCACCCCTTCGCCACTGGCCTGCTACATTGCTGCTAATGCTTGCATACCGCATGAGACCCCCCCTGTCGACCGCGAGTATCAATCATTACTTGCTCCCACTAATTTTTATGTTTATTCATATTTTTCCTTCATATTCTTATGTGAAACATTGTGTGTATGGATATCAATGAATATTTTTTACCCCATTGTCAAAAAATTACAAAAAATATAGTAAGAATATCGGAAAAAAATATAGGAATATTTAGTAGAAAAAGTAATTGCAGAAGTAGGAACTGTTATAAAGTAGTAGAAATAGCAGTAAAGTAATAGAAATAAAGTAGCAGAAAAAGTAGTAGTAGTAGTAAAATAGTAGTAGTGGTAATAGCAGTACTAGTTTTCTTACTGAAACAGTTATTCCTAGGTTTTTCATACGAAACAGAATTATAACATCAATGAATTTTTGTTTAGGCAGCTGGTAATATAAAACAGTAATATAGTAATAATAATGAATAATAATGATAAAAAAAAACAACAACAGCATCTCGTGACCAATACGTATATACATATGGGGCAGTTATTCACCCCCATTATCATCTGCAAGCTATAAAAAACACATCTCATCACAAGTAACAGGCCTCCATAGAAGTCCTTTCACCTTACGCTTTCCTGTTGAATGAAAGTACTACTCTGCCCGAGCATTCATCCATTCACACATTTGTCAATTACATCACCACAAAAACAAAAAAGAAAAAAAAATGCATCACGTAAGCAGATGAAATCTGGTGTATAAGCAGGAATCCATTGCCACCCTCCGTGAATCAGGGGGGGGTGGGTCTGGGCGCAAGTCACAAGATGGATCAGTTATGAACTGCCAGCCTTCATCGACAAGAGGTTCAATGTCTTCCAAAACACTCGTTGTCACTGTCAACCTCTAAAAATTATCACTATAATCATCATCTGATAGATTTGGCAGGTACTCAGACCCTGACTCTGAAACACTATCATCTGACATGATACTGAAAAAAAAAAAAAAAAAACATAAAATAACTGCAATCAAAAGGGGAAAAAAGAGTTTGGAAATTACAAATCTACATGGTTTACGGACAAAATCGTAATCATCCTTCTCAGATAATAGCCTGAGGCGCACTGGTATATGTTGGCCAGTACCCCTCCTAATATCCCATATGAAAATGACGTCACGACGTCCATCGGACGCTCATTGGTTAGAATGAATTGTGGGTGGAGCTTCAGCACCTCTCTCGTACACAATACTGTGTCTGGAAACCATCCAAGCTAAAGAAAACGCTTTTGCTTTTCGAGGAGGGATGAAGACGTACACGCGTACGTCCCGGTGTCTTTTAGTTACTGTACCGTAAAAGACGTACTGTGTACGTCCCAGTGCTGAAGGGGTTAATAAGGCACTTCAGTAGTTCACTAATACCAGTGGAGAAGGTGGTAAACAAAACACTTAAGAAATAAACAAAGCAAAACTGCGAAGTCATATGACTCCCTTACAGAGTTCATCAAACTAAAAGAGCTTAAATATACGAGAAACAATACTAACTTATTAATTAACTTAAACTAAAACAGATCAAAAATGTTGGACGAACTATTAAATTATAATGAACAAATTACAATGAATTACTTTAAATATAATAGGGAATAATAATAAGGATTTTCCCATGTCTCTTTCCTGTTCTGGCATGTTGTTCTTTTCTTCATTTCCAAAAATTCTGGCATTAAAAAATCCAACTTTTCCAATATATTTGATCTTCCTTCATCATAATTATTCATTTTGTGTCTGAATCTGCAATTTTCTCCTTATTTGCACCATCCGTAGCATCGTATATTACGTATTTATCTCTTGAGCTGTATCTTGGAGCTGATGCTTGGAAATTCTTTGCTGACACTCCATATCGCGGTGATGGCTTGCTTTTTTCCTTCACCTCATGTTCTTTATTCCTCTCTTTATTTGTTTCTTTTCTATTTTGGATTGCATTATTTAATTGATTATTTAATTGATTTTGATTCATGGCTGCAGGGTGCATATATTTACATATTTTGTTGAGCTTACATCCTTTTCTTTCTTTTATGTTTTTGCATATTTTTGTATGTAGATCTCTTCATTCATCCTCATAGCCGTCTAGGTATGCACATTTACCATAGATTTCATAGTTGTGACATACCTTGGGATGTTTGTAGTAACATCTTTCACCGAATCTGCAATTCCCTCTTTTCAAAAGGGTGCAGAGATTTTCTATTTTTTCTATCTCTTTCCCATCAGTATGCAGATCTGGGTAAAGCCTCTTTGGGATTTTATTTTGTGTTGTCATGTCATAATTTATTTCTTTATGTGTATGCTGCTTGATTGCCTCATATGTAGCATCTCTGAATATATCTGCATCCATACTCTTGTCTTGCTCTTTGTTTTCATTATTTTTTTCTGTCATTTCAGTTTTGTTTTCTTCTCTTCCGTTTTCCTCTTCTTCCTCTTCCTCTTCTTCTTCATCTTCTACTATTTGCACATCAAGTCTTGATTTTATGATATTGTCTACTTATGAGAGACATGTTGGGCAAAATACTCTGGTATTCTTTCTCATATTTTGCATGACTTCAGCACACACACCACACACACGACAGAGAGAGAGAGAGACGAGATGAGAGAGAGAGAGAGAGAGAAAGAGAGAGAGAGAAACATTCACACCTGGCACAAATGGAACTTGGGGCTGCCTAACTGATTGTTACCCTTAACAAGGGAAGAATCTATGTAGCACCCTTAACTTTACCGAACTAGGTCCAATAATGTTCAAGCACTGAATCTCAAAAGCTTGGCCTGCAATTGAATATCTTTGTGAGTGAACTGACGTATAGCCTTGTAAGTCTTAGCTGTTACTCTTTCTGCCTACCAAATATATATATGTATGATATATATATATATTATATATATATATATATATATTATAACATGGGGGAAGGACCCCAGTATTCATAAGGTAAGCGTGGACACGAAACGGAAGGCAGACCCCTATCTCTCTCTCTCTCTCTCTCTCTCCAAGGAATCACCCTCTCTCTCTCTCTCTCTCTCTCTTCTCTCTCTCTCTCTCTCTCCACCTCTTTCTCTCCCATTCTAACAGGTAATGAAAATGAGAGAGTTGCATCATAACATTATGTTTATTTACAAGAATAACTAAATCAATTAACTAAGTAATCCAGTACATCGTCAAGTCACCCAAAAGTCCACACCCCTCCGGGAACTCTGTCCCCCGGCATTTCCAGATCCGTCTGTTCAAAGATACAGAGCACATCCGGTAAAGATACACACAAGTTTAAAGACAAAGTTAATAAAATGGAACATCTTACAAGATATCAAACAAGCCATCCCTTTGGCTAAAGTAAGGTAACACTTACCCATTCCAACCGGAATATCACTCACTGATAATAAAAACACTTTGGCATCTGCCATCATGGCTTCGCCTTCCTCCACGAATGTCTGTGCAAGTCTTCCCATAGACTTGGCTAGTGATACATTATGAATGGAAGAGGCGCACACGCACATACGAACACACAGTTCGCTAGCGCCTCGCGGTTCTAGCTGCATCTAGTTTCACAAAGGCACTTTGAGAAGAGTTCATAAACTGTCGTACATTGACTTCCTGAATTAAGCACTTTTTATCTCACGCCATCCCCTAGAAACTCATTGATCAGCTGACTCTCAGGTCGTTACTCCTGCACTGTTCTCCACATTCCATAGGTCACAGAGAATGCACGAACAATATATTATTAATCAAAAATCCCTAGGCCTTACAGATCGCTCGGCCACCTATATGCTAGCCCCCGCCTAGCAAATTGCTTATATAAATCAAAACACTGGCCGGCTTAAAATAAAATAAGTAAAACTGCACGTCTCTGGCATTATAAAAATAAAGTCTTATCACGCTTTAATCTCCCAATAACACAAAAACGCATTTTCTCTCATATTTTCTGCATTAGGATTCTTGAATATCCCTCTTCGCTTGTCTGCAAGTAGCTGAACAGACAGCAACAGGCTATAGCAGGCTGTAGCACTGTAGGAAGACGGAATGCCTCCCTCATCGTAGAAGACTCTCACGGCTTCTTGTGAGATCCCAAAAACACGCTGTAGAATCTCTCGATCACCCATCATGGAAATACTTGTAATCACCCTGGACAACATGGCAGCAACCTCTCTTCACGGCTGGTGGACGTCTTGCTGGTGTCGGGGAACGACTTTTTTTGGGTGTGTGTTAGTATGTCAGTCAAGTCTTTGGTCAATCCAAGAAAATTAACCCAAACATACTACCTCTATCAAACAATGATCTCAAAAGGGTCAGAAATACTAACTGAACGTCTCCCAATTAACTCCCTTTAATATGACTACTAAAAGGACAAGTCATTATCGCAACTCTCTAAGAAAAAAAAACATCAAGTTCTCCAACTCAATTCTCCCAAAACTCGCACATCAGCACACACACAACTCAGAAATCATAGCAACTCCACGGAATTCTGCACTCACATTTCGAACTCGAATGTGCTCCAAGAAGAAAAAAAAAAAAAAAAAAAGAAGAAACAAAATCGTAATAAGCCCAAGAAAAAAAGAATCACGTAACACCCAGATCCACAAATGTTCTCGCAAGTTCTGACATTTAAATAACCCACAAAATCAGCAAAAATCTCCAACTTTTAACAGCAAAAAACCCTTTACTGCTCAATAATTAATTACAATGAGACTTAATGTCAAACTCCCATTTACGTAAGTAACAACCCTCGAAAAATCACATCTCCCGGTAAATCAAATCTCCCGTCCAAAAAAGAAATGCTACTTAAGCTCAATCCCCAAATCATATCTCTCATAGGAAAAGGAAGAAAAACAATAATAAAAAAAAGGATAATCACAAGTAGATTTCCCCAATCACAAAATACATAATACATGTATGATATGCATAACTCCCGCGTTTTTCCCAAGAAATGCTCCATGTAAAGCCACGGAATTTGCCAGAAAGCAAACTCACACATGCGCTTTCGTGAAATGCTATAGCCAACATTTCCAGATATTGCAAAAATTCTGATCTATCATCATCAGAAGAAAAGAAACAGCACAGCGCTCATCACATCGCTTGTCAGCAGAAAAATCGCCTGCGGACGTATGCTCTAACACCAGCACAAAAATTGTCCTAGTCCAGACACATAAGTTTGGAAACTCATGATTCTCTAGAAAAAAAGGTCTAACTGACACATTTCACAGAATTAACTCCAGGATATGACTAATGTGTTCAAAAAATTTGTCTCGAAGACTTATTCTCTCAACATGACTTTGTCCCAAATTATATTTCTCCAAGAATAACACACTTGTGAACATAAAAAATGCACACACATCTTCATAGGACTCGTAATGCAGTAATGCCACTTCTCTCTAAATAGTCACAAAACCAAAAAAAGAACCTCAGAAATCTCCTCTTGTCTCGAAAAAAACTCCCACCACGAAAAAAAAAGAGTCACCCACCAAAGATTAATTCCAACTCCATTATGAGACACCATATTAATAATAAGCACCACTCCGGTTATAAAAAGTTATTTTCCTGCCGTTTCATTTGGTTAATAACCAACCCCCTTATATTATTCTCTTATTTCTCCAATAGCCACATGTCATGTAAAAAAAAAAAGAGGACACCACTCCAGGAATAGAAGAATAATCACCTCTATTTTGGCAAATACAAAATATTTACCTCTATTTCCCCAATAACTCCATGTGGAACAAAAACCAAGCTCCAAAAAAATATATCTCCAAAAAGGAATATCAAAAAATGAAAGATCCTACCTCAAAAAAAACAAATGCTCACTTCAAGGCAACTAACTCACATACTCACAAATATTGCCCCATAATCTCCAAATATGTGTCTCCAGTTGCAACATAAGATGGCTGCAAATAATTGAACTAAAAACAGAGCTCATACCACACTATTGGCCAAATATCAAAAATGGCCAAAAAATATATATCTCCCATATATTAATATCTCAAATATAACTCCAAAATAATAAATATAACTCCAAAATAATATATACCTCCAATTATCTCTCCAAATAATCTATCTCAATTATATCTCAATTCTAACTCCAATTCTAACTCCAATTCTCCAGATAATAACTCAATGTTATAGTAAAAAACTATAAAAACTCTCTCCATTTAGCATAACTGCTAAAAAAAGGGCAAAAACTCGGCAAAATAAAACTGTCTAGAAAATTCTAGAAAAAAAACCACCAACGTGCCACAAGTCATTATAACAGAATTCCCAACTCACAAGTTGTCTTAGCCAAGACTTCTCCATATGCACTACGACATAGCCATTAGAAAACTTAACCAAGTTTCCTATCTCTCACAAAGTGTCACAAATACAACAAGGGTATTGTGCAAGAAAAAAACTCACAATTTCTGGAACACAAATATCCAGAGAAAAAATGTAGTGCCATTATGTATGCATTCAACAACGTGCAAAAATTCTCCCATATATTTCTCTATACATCAAATAGCTAAAACACGAACACGTTCCCGAACAATGACTCTATTAAAGTTAATGAACTGAGTGATAATATTCACACTAACTGGAGAGAAAAAATAAATTCAAATTCACCCATGGTTAGAAAAAAGCTTGTGTCAGCTATGGCTAACTTCCAAAAAGGAGAAAAGGAAAATCAACGGCACCATTAACTATCTCCCGTAACTCACTAGATGTCAAGCAATTATCTGCTAAACTCATAAAAAAAAAAAAAAAAGAAAAAAAAACAAAAAATAAAGCAATGTGTTGTTAGTTCTTCCCATAATCACAAAAGATTTCACCTCCCTTGACAGCATTAAAACACCCACGTATTAGTACATAAAAAATCAGTATCAGAAATATCACTATCACAAAATCATTACAAAAATTGCTATCATCAAAATCATCAGTTATCAGTACAAAAATTATCACCAAAGTTAATGCTTGTCCATTCTCCAAAAATTCAGCACAAAATTCAGCAAATGTTCACAAGCAGTCAACACAATTCACCAAGATTCAGTCAGATTCATTTCAAGAATTCAGCAAAACTCATCCCCGTGAATCACTGAAATATTCTGCAAAGTTACAAGAACTCAAACATATTAACACAAGACTTCTCCCATTAATTCATTGTAATAATTCTCCTTGAATAATTATCTGTAATAATTATCAAATAATCTCCCATGAAATATCTCAAATCTCTCGCAAAAACAATTCTACCCGTAATGATAATTATACTTAAGCAAACCTCCCGTGACACTCTCAAGTATAATGATTATCAATAATAATAATAATAATAACTCTCCAAAGCAATAATTCTCTTGCAAAGATCTCAAGTAAGGTGAAATTCAAATAGCATACAATAGTATTGCTGAATCCTATGACATACAATTTCTCCAGCATGCAACACCATGCATAACACCATTGCACACAACACAGATACAACACCAATCATCGGCATTTCAAAAGTAATTTCTCCAACACAATAAAAAAAAAAATAATAATCTGTGTGTCCCCCTTATATTTGTGTCTTTCAAGGCACAAAGAAACATATAACACATCCGTTGCATTGTTAACTACTTTTCCCTGCATTCACGGAAAAGAAAAATCTCTTTTTATTTCCTTTTCTCTTCATCCAAGGGAGAAAAAAAAAATCTCTTTCTAAAAAAAGACTCTACGGGCATTTCACTTCATCAACTAATCAATCAGCTGATATCTTAGCATTCAATGTCAAGGCCAAATCCATCTCCAACACTAAGAAAAAAAAAAAAGAAAAAGGGGAGTTCACCCACACTGAGAAAAAAAAATTTCTCCCCCCCCCGTGAGAACAACCCCTCAGTAAGCGCAGAACAGCCCGAGGCATACCAGCAGTATCCCCCATCTCCCCTTGAACAGTGTCTGAGGACCCCTTCCCAAGGTATACACTAGTGCCCATCCCTGCACTATCTCTCGAGGAAGGCTAGTGGTACCTTCCATGCTACTATCCCCCGAGGCAGGCCATACTCCCCTTGCAATATCCCGCCATGCAATGCCCTGTGGGTAGCAGAAATGTGCTGAGCCCGTAAAATTGTGGCTGCTCTGTGTCTCTAAGCCAGATATGATTATCCAAGGCACAGTTTCACATGCATAGAAAATACACTCCTATGTTTTAAACAAAGACGAATGCATACGTCTATTATAAACACGTGCAAATAAAGAAAACACGTCACTATGGGGCAAAGACAAGAAAAATTGTTGACCTCTTGAACCAATCCCATAACCCTGAAATATTTAAACAAAAACCCTCTCCCTTCAAAACAATAGTTTAACACTCACCACTCCATAATGGGAAAAAAGAACTCGAAATTCTTCGTAAAACGCGGCAGTGATATATGTATTAAACACAACACCCGCACGGGTATCTCGGAACACTCTCGTCATTGCACAAGCAAAAGTCACACTGGGTGCGCTCACTGCTTCTGGCTGACTCCCTGGGAAAAATGCTGAGTCCC
>NC_061108.1:107007028-107027028 GCF_015104395.2 Macrobrachium nipponense
ATATATATATATATATATATATATATATATATATATATATATATATTCATGCACATGTATATATAGGTATGTGTCTGTATACGTGTTAAATAATTTAGAGACACTTTGGTAATATACATAAGTTAAAATAAATCCTCGTCATACCTGAAAACAGGCTTCAGTTGACCCAATATCAGTATCATAATGATATGATACTGAAACCATAAGACATTTGGGGTGCATTTGAAAGGGAGTTCATTAGAGGAATGAAGGAATCCAAAGCACGAAGGAGTGACGTTGCTGGATGTCCAATATGTTACCGAAACCTTATAATAAAATACTGTTATTATGTGTCATTCAAGTCGATCATCGCTCTCTGTCATCGGCGACAAACAGACATGAATCCTCTCGGATGTTTTCGAATGTATGATTAATTATGCTCAGATTGTTCGAAAATAAAGGAAGAAAAAAAAAGGATAATTAAAAGCGCTTATTTGGAGGAGAATTAAAGGCAATTTGAAAAAATAAAAAATATATTGCGAAGTTTGTGAAAATATGTTCGAAATGTTCTTGTGGTGCCATAATTCATGTTGTAAAGTATATATGTACTAAAAGCCAATTCAATTACTTCTTGGAAATCAATACTTCCTGGAGAAAATCCCAATATTAAGGAAATTTCTAAAAACGTCACTAGAATAATATATCATTCACAAAAAGATTCATAGAAGAAAAATTTATGGGTAACTAATTTACCCTCTGTGTTATTTGAGTCCTCAAATAACACAGTATTCTTTCCTAAGGTATTCAGATTGAAAGCTTTTTATTATTATTATTATTATTATTATTATTATTATTATTATTATTATTATTATTATTATTATTATTAAAAGTCACTAGAATAATATATCATTCACAAAAAGAGGTTCTTCTCTATTTTTCTAATTATTGTTTTCTCATTGTTGCTTAAACTGGTGAGCAACGCATCGAAGGTTGACATATCTCAATTAGGTAATAGTCAAAACGATTGGGTTTTTATTGGTAAAAAATTCGAGTGGGGGTAGTCAAATTTTCGGGTATATCCCGTAGAGTTTATTGCAGATAGAATTGATGTTAATTTTACTTCTCTTTTCTATTCTTTTCGTGGGGCCGCGACGCTTCGTCTGAATAAACCTCAGACATCCTCTTGGGCAGAGAAGGGTGAAGGACTGAAGTGAGAGGGTGAGTCCAACTGCATTATATTGTGCGGTGGCAGCGGGGGGCTTCGTGCCACTGCCTTTTCATTGGCTAGTGAATGGGGAGCTGCTTTTTCATTGGCTGCCTGGCTGCAGGCTGAAGCCAGCTCCCGAGCGCATGCTCAACAGGCGCACCGATCTTCTCAGCTGCATATCATCACGCCGGGCTTCATTTTGATGTCACGCGGCCTTTGACCAATCAAAATGAAGCCTGGTGTGATGATATGCAGCTGAGAAGATCGGCGCGCCTGTTGAGCATGCGCTCGGGAGCTGGCTTCAGCCTGCAGCCAGGCAGCCAATGAAAAAGCAGCTCCCCATTCACTAGCCAATGAAAAGGCAGCGGCACGAAGCCCTGCTGCATCGCCACAATATAAGCAGTCGGACTCACCCTCTCACTTCAGTCCTTCACCCTTCTCCGCCCAAGAGGATGTCTGAGGTTTATTCAGACGAAACGTCGCGGCCCCACGAAAAGAATAGAAAAGAAATAGAATTTAACATCAATTCTATCTGCAATAAACCCTACGGGATATACCCGAATATTTGACTACCCCCACTCGAATTTTTTACCAATAAAAACCCAATCGTTTTGACTATTACCTAATTGAGATATGCCAACCTTCGATGCGTTGCTCACCAGTTTAAGCAACAATGTGAAAACAATAATTAGAAAAATAGAGAACCTGTATAAAATTAATGCAGCTGAGGCAGCAATCACTTTTAATAAAACATGTTTAAAAGAGGGTTTACTTCCAGCATATTATTATTATTATTATTATTATTATTATTATTATTATTATTATTATTATTATTATTATTATTATTATTATTAGATTGTTTAAATCAGATCATTGAAATGATTGGTTAAACTATTTTAATAATAATGATATAACAAGTACAAAAACACCAAAGGAGACCGTAAAAGCTTTGCTGTCTTTAACAATAGAGAGGAAATAAGTACTAAAGAGAACTTCCTGTCATTATGCTATATTAAGATGACATAGGAAAATATTGATATTATTCTCCTAAGGTTCTCAAACTGACACAAATTTTCGCGTCTCTGTAATTAACTGAAACGACAAATAAGTATTTCCTATCCTGCGTTGGTGACTACCTCTTGGAGAGAGCTTACCTAATTAATTTCTTGTTTGACGTGGAAATTGAATTTTACCTTAAAAACAGAGAGAGAGAGAGAGAGAGAGAGAGAGAGAGAGAAGAGAGAGAGAGAGACCACTGTCCGTATATTTCAGGATCATTAGATGTAGCAAATAAAATCATGATTAGTTATGAGGTGAGCTGTTTTATGTGTCAGAGAATCAAAGATATTTTTTAATATGGAGGAACGGAGATGAGAAAATTTCATGGGAATGAGAATGATGACAATAATGATGACTATAAAATGAGAAAAAAATGTGATCAGAAAAGACATTTTTTCACGTGGAATGTCTTTGTCTAGGGAAAATTCTCAGCGACTGAAATAAGATGAAAATAATAGGAAATAACCAACAAATAAAGAAAAATAAATGGTATCTAATAAGAGAGAGAGAGAGAGAGAGAGAGAGAGAGAGAGAGAGAGAGCAGAAAATTTTCCGCAAATAATGCACCTTAACAGATTCAGTTAGAGCAATAAAGACAACAAGCCGTAATTTGGTTTTAACTAAGGAACACACCGATAGTTCAAGAAATTTGGGAAAAACGTAAAAACGAGATAAATTTACAAGAGGGAAAATGGTGTGATTTTAACATTAACAATTCTCTGGAGAAAAAAAAAAAAAAAACACGCACGTGCGCAAGCAGAGAGAGCTTTGAGCTACAGCGCTTAGCACAAGCCTCAGTTTAAACAGACCATTCTCTCTAAAGACCCCATCTTCGTTAGTTTTTTTTTTTTTTTTTTTTTTTGTACAACTAGTTCGACAAAAGGATGAGACCATCTAACCTCTAAAGGCCCCATCGTTTATTTTCTTTTTTCTTTTTTTTTCTCTTTTTAAACTAGTTCGACAAAAGGATGAGACCATCTAACCTAACCACTGAGTTCATTACCAGTTGTTGGTGATGTCAACTCTGATGAGTTAGAGGGATTTGGATTGTATTTTTCAAAAGCTCTGTAAGTGTTACTCTAGCCAAGATATTAGGATAAGTTTTCGTACCATGTGGTCTGGCGAGTGGCTCATGAAGAGAGATATTTTCCCATAAATAGTTAAAAAAAAACTTGACACAAAATAGCTTTATCTGTGAGTGGGTCATTATCGAGAAATCTCTGCAAGGACCGCCATATGGCAACAGCCGAGGTGAAAATGACAGACTTTGGGCTAACTGGATATATAAATTCAATCTGGCTTCAAAACTCTTAATTTTATCAAACCGAAAAGGAAACATCGCTCGTGTTCATCAGTTTACTGGTTCATCCCATTTGATCCAGCCAAATGATTTATCCTGGACTGTTTTATTTCTTTGTTAAGATGAAGGTTTGGTAGCAAGTGTAACAAAGACATTTATGTATGGGGATCTCGAAGTTAAAGGCAGTGTAGATTTGCTCCGTTCACTGCAAAATGTCTTGATATAAATTTTTGTAAATCCCAAATCAAAAATATACTTTTAATATGTCAATCATTGGGAGGAAAATTATGCGGAAATGAAGAGAAATTCTTCGGAAGGTGACTCATGATGATGTTAATGATGTTGTGTTTCCTGGAATTTTTTTAGTTTTCTTATTGAGATAGCTTTCTCTGTCCTTCCGCACTTTTCCTCTCCGTACTTTTCTGTCCGCCCTCAGATCTTAAAAACTACCGAGGCTAGAAGGATGCAAATTGGTATGTTGATCATCCACCCTCCAGTCGTCAAACATACCAAATTGCAGCCCTCTAGCCTCAGTAGGTATTATTGTATTTAAGGTTAAAGTTAACCATGATCTGGCGACTGGCCACCACCGTCACGTGGCTGCAAGTTTCATTCAACATACACCAAGATCACCTTGATTATACGCTGTACAGAAAACTCCCTGAAAAAACTTTTGCCCATTTTTTACTATAGTAGATTCACATCAACAGTGCATTTGATGTAGATCTAGGCCAGTCCCTTACGACGCTCCTGATTGGCTGTTGATAAGCCAATGACAGGGCTGGAAACTCTCAGTCGCTCTCGAGAGTTCACATGGTAGGATCGATGTTCCACCTCTCCTGAGGTATACGTCTTTCAGGAGAGGTGGAACATACATCCTGCCTATGTGAACTCTCGAGAACGACTGAGAGTTTCCAGCCCTGTCATTGGCTTATCAACAGTCAATCAGGATCGTCGTAAGGGACTGGCCTAGACATCAAATGCACGATTGATGTGAATCTACTATAGTCTATATTTGCCCAATACCCTGCTTTGTTTTATAGACAATTATCAGCGCTAATTCCTCCAGTCACTTTCTGATACTTTCCGTAACACATTAAGAACACGTTGTACTTGCTCTCCTAAAGATTAGCGAGGGGCCTTCGACGAAAAACTTTACAATTTTCTACTGATGCTTAATAAATAAATAAATAAATAAAGCGTTAGTCTCTTTATCTATTGTTGAATGGGTAGTTTTAAAGAATATCAACAGACAAAAAGCTTGTCCAACTACCTGTTCCAAATACGAGCAAAAATGGAACCTAGACAGAATCAATTTTTTCCTTGCTTTGAGCTACATAAACTTTGGAAGCCCTATTTCAATATGTTTATTAAAAGTATCGGTGTTATTGCTCCTTATGGCTGTTTCATTATTGATATAAAACCAACCGTGACTATTGAAGTAAGCACCCAGAAATATATAGATAAATTTTGCCAGGAGCTCTTTTTTATTTCATTTTTAGAGCTCTTCACAAGTTTGATAAAAAGCGTGCGAGAGAACGAGCGAGAGAAAAAGAAAGAGAACGAGAAAAGTGAGAGAGAGAGAGAGAGAGAGAGAGAGAGAGAGAGAGAGAGTCTAACATCAAAGGTTAGTCTCAGAGTGAAGCTAAAATCCTCTCAGGCAGAATCATATTCTATTCTCCAAAGGGCTCCTTTGAACTCTACAATGTTAGGATAAAAGAAAGGGAAAGAAGGACATATCTATCATAAGGATAACTTTTTTGGTTGAATCGTTAGTTGACTGACCATGTCAGTTATTTTTCTAATACTGAAAACAGCGGTGAGGAGAGGGAGATGCCTTTCTAGAACTCAGGCCTAAAGAAGGAAAAAAAAAATGGGAGGGAAAAAATAGGCCCTAAACTTGGAGGAATCTATTGCCATGCTTCCTAAAAGATAGAAGGATGTACTAGAAACGGTGCGATTGTTTAATTATATCTGATATAATGATTGTCCTAAATAGAAATTGGAAAAATAAAACGATCGATAATAGTAAAATCGTTACGATATTAACATATGCTTTCCAACAGGATGACCAACGTACAAATATTTCAACTTTATTCCATGCTAAAGATTATATATTAAATTTCTGTGATAAAATGAATGATTGCAAGTTGTATGCCTTAGTGACTGACCGAGCTATTGACGTCTTTTCATGCTGAATAATATATATTTCACGAAGGGACTTCTAGGAATACTTTTCAGGACACTACTGATGAGTGCCTCTTAATTCGTTATTCTATATCATCATTCATGCTTTTTAAAGTATTTATTACCATGTACTCGAATATGACCGCGATTTTACCTGTTAAATTAGTTTTATTTGAAATGAATGCATACTACAGGTAAAGAGTAATTAAACTTCTTACGCCCGGAGCCCTAAAAATCAAAACGTCTCCCGTATCGCCGGGCCTGGTTTTGGAGTGAGCGCGAAGTGCGAAAAAATAATTTTTTCAAAAAATTACAGCGCGCGTACTTTGAAGATTAAGAGTTCATTTTTGGCTCCTTTTTTTTTTCATTGCCTGAAGTTTAGAATGCAACCATCAGAAATGAAAAATAATATCATTATCATATGTAAATAATGCGATATATGGTAGCGAAAAAAAAAAAATTCATACATAATTGTATTCAAATCACGCTGTGCAGAAAACGGTCAAAGCTAACCAGTTACTTTTTTTTGCGTTGTATTGTACACTAAATTGCAATCATTTTGATATATACATTGTAAAACAATAAAAGCAACACCGGAAAAAATATTATCACAAAATGATGTACGAATTCGTAACGCGCGGACGCAAAAAAATATTTTTTTCAAAAAATTCACCGTAAATCTAAATAATGTTCTAGAGACTTCCAATTTGTTTCAAAAATTAAGACAAATGATTGAATATTACGATACTGTAAGAGTTTTAGATTAGAATTGCAGATTTCGACCATTTCGGACGAGTTAAATTTGACCGAATGTCGAAATTTTAATATATATATTTTTCATATGCCCATATTTCGAAGATGGAAAAAGCTACAACCTTCAATTATTTTTATTGTATTCTTCATGAATTTGCGCACATTTTGATATATGAAACTCTATAAAAAGGCTAATATGAAAAGGATGCAAATATTAGGATAATGCATGTACTATTTCGGAGACTTGCGGGCCGCGAATCGGCGCGCGGAGTGAAGTAAATATATTTTTCAAAAATTCACCATAAATCACAATATTGTTTTAGAGACTTCAAATTTGTTTCAAAATGAAGAAAAATGACGGAATATTACTAGGCCGTAAGAGTTTTAGCTTACAATTGCGTTTTTCAACTATTTCGGTAGAGTCAAATTGACCGAACGTGGTTTTTTTTCTAGTTTTTTTTTTCTATATCGTGATTTATATGCAAATATTTCAAAAAAAGAGAAAAGCTACAACCTTCAATCATTTTTAGTTGTATTCTACATGAAAATTGCGCAACATCTTCTATATAAAACTTTATGTAACAGCTAATTTTAAATGGTGCAAACATTTCGACAATCGCACAAAAAAATTCTGATTTTTTCGGAAGAGTTACCGCGCGAACTTGTAATTTTTTTTTTTTCATAAATTCACCATAAATCGAAATACTGTGCTAGAGACTTCAAGTCGTTGCAAAATGAAGGTAAATGATTGAATATTACTAGAATATAAGAGTTTTTAGCTTACAATTGCGTTTTTCGACCATTTCGGTAGAGTCAAGCTGACCGAAAGTTGAAATTTTTGCACTTAACGTTATTTTATAGAAAATCATTTCAAAACTGATAAAAGCTACAACCATGGGTTGTTTTTTTTTGTTTTTTTTTGTATTGTGCATGTAAATTGCGCCACATTTCCATATATAAAAACTTTATGTAACGGCAAATTTAAAAGGGTGCAAACATTAGGACAATCGCACGAAAAAAATTTATCGGAAGAGTTATCGCACGAACGTAAGGAAAAAAGTTTTTCATAAATTCACCATAAATCGAAATATTGTCTAGAGACGTCCAATTTGTTGCAAAATGAAGGCAAATGATTGAATATTACTATAATATAAGAATTTTAGCTTACTATTGCGTTTTCTCGACCATTTCTGTAGAGTCAAAGTTGACCGAAAGTTGTAATTTTTGCACTTATCGTTATTTATATGAAAATATTTCAAAATTGATAAAGCTACAATCAATGATATTTTTTAGTTGTATTGTGCATGAAATTGCGCACATTTTCATATATAATACTTCATGTAAAGGATATAATTTAAAATGGTGCAATAATTATGTCAAAGTGACGAAATAATTTCCGAGATGTGTCACTGATACTTTTTAGTGCGATAAGAAAGAAATTCGCGCTTGCGCGCCTGCGTAGCGATTGTAAACAAAACAACGCCTTGATCCGTGAACTCCCAGCATCCCCCAAGGCGCGTGATACAAAAGTTTTCGGCTGGTAGGCCTATAAGTATTTTCCGCGAATTTTTAAAAAAAAACTTTTTTGAGCCGACGTATGATACGTCCAATCGGCATACGGGAGACATTTTGACTCGACGTTTAATACGTCCAATCGGCGTAAGAGGGTTAAACGTATTTTGCATCTGCACTTATTTTTTTTAAAGAAATGGCGATATTGTCCAGAGTTTTAGTTTCAAGCATGAATTAAGTTAGAGGTTCTGAATATAATTTTCTATTCAGATATCATCGTGGTAAATTAATTATGATGAAACCCATTTGTATTACATGTTTTTTCTTATCGCGAAGGTATTGTAATTTATATATAAACATATAATATATATATATATATATATATATATATATGGATAGATAGATAGATATATATATGGAATAACTTTGATCACGAAGTATATAAAACGTGATGCTATGTATAAATAAAGGTTTTTTGCCACGAAGGACAAATGAAAAGCGAGATAGCCATGTACTTTCGGATCTAGTGGGACCTTTTACTCAATAAAGGGTCGCACTAGACCGAAAAGTACTTGGCTATCTCGCTTTTCATTTTTTCCTTCGTGGCAAAAAAATTATATATATTATATATATAATATATATATATATATATATATATATATATATATACACACACTTATATATCTGTCTGTCTATACGTATATATATACATATATATATATATATATATATATATATATATATATATATATATATATATATATACATATATATATATATATATATATATATATATATATATATATATATATATATATATATATATATATATATATATATATACTATAACACATAGGGCTACGCTGCCCCGCTTCCAGTCGATACAGACGAATACTTGGATGGGTAACCAACACTGAATGCCGGAAGTGAACTTGCTCTCTATAACGTTTGTCAGTCAAGTCAATGACACAAGGGCTCCCTCGGCCAATCCCCAAACTGTGATGCTTAAAAATTGCAGCAGGCCACAGGATTCTGGTATGAGTGAGTCAGTGAATGAAGGTTACAAAGAAAATAGTCCCGCAGCCCGGATCATTGAGATACAACGAACGAGATACCGACTGCATCCCCTACTGGTATTTAGGTGTAGACTTGTAAGTTGTGAAACTGACCGTCTGCCGAAAATATATGGGTGTCTTACTTAACAAGCACCACTAATTGCTTGTTAGATTTTGGGTCTAGATCCAATATATGAGATACCAGGTGAAACTAATATATAATATATCCGCAGACTCTACCTGAGTGACGTCACCCCTGGTATTAACACCGGACATGAGAATAATACCAGGGGTGACGTCACTCAGGTAGAAGCCAATCAAGAGGCTCCCGGTGATACCCCCCACCTGAGAAGGTCTGCAAGACTCGTCAACGCCCGCCGTATGAGTCACCTTCCCGGGAACCAATGAAAACCCGTCCTGCCGTAGAGGATAAAACGTAGAGGATAAAACGTCTTCTAAGTTAGTTTATCAAGTGTAATACTGAAATCAGAACAAGATGGCAGTAAGCTCCAACTGCGGGAAGAGGTGGCGTAATTTAGCCTGCTTAGCGGATTCGCAATACGATGAGGTAGCAGGAAGGGAACTGGCATTTCTCATCTATGAAATCAGCAACAGTCCTAACCAAAAGATACAAAAGCATTCATAGATATATTAGAAGGATATAATCCTCAAACTGGAACAAATCTAATGAAAACATCTTGAAAATAATTGAAGAAGTTCCAAATAAAATCCAAGTGGTCAAGAGACTCATAAAGAAAATATACATAAACCAACATATTCCGACAAAGAAAATGAATAAGGTGAATCTTGTGAATATCCTAATTGATGCATTAGGAAAAAGAATGCCAAAAGCATGCAAACTGTGTAAGGTTTGGTATAGCATAGTCAATCCACAAAACCTAATCAGAAAATGTGCTGCATGCAACATTCCGACCCATCCACAGTGTGCTGAGGTAATGCAAGATTTGAGAAAAGATACAAGAATTTTTTGTTCAACATGTCTATCATGGATAGACAATGTTATTAAATCAGATTGAATGTACAAATAGTGAGGATGAAGAAGAAGAGGAGAAGGAAGAAGAAGAAGAAGAAAAAGAAGAAGAGGAAAACGGAAGAGAAGTAAACAAAAATGAAATGACAGAAAAAAATAAGGAAAACAAAGAACAAGATAAAAGTATGGATGCAGAGATACTCATTGATACTACATATGAGGCAATAAAGCAGCATACCTACGAAGAAATAAATTACGATATGACAACAGAAAAGCAAAGAAATCCCGAAGAGGCTCTACCCAGATCTACACAATGACGGGAAAGAGGAAAAAATAGACAAGAAAGACAAAATCTGCAACCTTTTGAAAAGAGGGAATTGCAGATTTGGAGAAAGATGTTACTACAAACATCCTAAGGTATGTCAAAACTATGAAATATATGGTAAAATGTGCATACTTAGATGGCTATGGGGATGATTGCAGAGATCTGCATCCAAAAATATGTAAAAACCTAAAAGAAGGAAAAGGATGTAAGTTCGACAAAAAATGCAAATATATGCACCCTGTAGCCATGAACCATAATCAAATAAATAACCAACCAAGTAATAAAATCCAAAATAAGAAAGAAAACAAATAAAGAGAGAAATCAAGAATATCAGGTAAAAGAGAAAAGCAAACCACCAATGAGATATGCAGAGTGTCAGCAAAAAATTTCAAAAGCATCAGCTCCGAAATTCTACTCAAGAGATAATAACTGTATTTTATTATGCAAGAGGATATTGCAGAAAGGACGAAAAGAAATTGCAGATTCAGACACAAATGAATAATTATGATGAAGGAAGATCAAATATTATGGAAAAGTTGGATTTTTTAATGTCAAAATTTCTGGAAATGAAAAAAAAGAACAACATACCAGAACAGGAAAGAGACATGGGAAAAATCCTTATTACTACCATTTTATATTAAATGAAGGAGAAAACACGCAAACCATCATAGTGATGAATGCGCAGGGTTTAGTTACGAGTAACTCAAAAAGAAAAATAGAGTACTTAGAAGAACTAACCCAAAATGAAAGAAAATAGATATAATGAATATAAGTGAAAACCTTGGTATTCCCAGAGACTGGGAATGATGATCAAAATAAAAGGAGGGTTCCAACTTATAGATCAGATAGAAAAAAATAGGAATCAAGGGGGAAACCGCAATATATGGGAAAAGACAAAAAACAAGGAAAATATATGAGAAATATAGTAACTCAGAATGTGAACTAATAGCGGTAGAATTTGAATCTGAAAAATTGATGAACATAGTAATATATAGACCTCCTTATACTAAAGAGTTTGACTTAATAATTGAAAAATTGGATGATATATGTAGAAATCACAAGGCTGGACTATTCTCCTATCTGTGACTTCAACTTTCCTTTCGTAGAATGGAAAGAACGAATAGGAGATTGTGGTTGTACTTATACATATAAAAAGAGAGTAATAGTAGTGCAGAAGATAAGAGGCAATTCGAAAAGCTATTAGATATGCTACTAGAATACAACATTCAACAAATAAATCACCTGCCAACAAGAAAGGAAAATACTTTAGACCTAGTATTTGTGAACGAGATGAATTATGTTAAAGAAATAATAGTTTATAATGCGAGTATTTCAGACCATAAATGTCATAGAATTAAACAATTCATTCCGCAAAGCAAGTGAAAATAGAGATAAGCAAGAAATGAAAAAAGTGGGAAGGATATGGAAAATACAACTTCTACAGTAAAAATATAAAATGGTCAGAAATTAATGAAGAATTAAACAAAGATTGGGATAACATTTTCGTAAGTGATGACATAAGGGTAAATACGGAGATATTATATAAAATATTGGAAAATAGTGGATAAATATATTCCGAAGAAGAAAAGTAAACATCATTCATGCATACCAAGAGACAGAAGGATCTTGTTCCAGAAAAATCAGAAAGTGGAAAAAGGTCTTGCAAAAGAAAAAAATGCATGGAAAGTTTATATGAACTAAAAAGTAAGATAGAAAATGCAGAACAAAAGATTATACAATCAAAAGAAAATGAAAAACGGGACTTGGAAGAAAAAACCCTATTAATATCAAGCAAAACCCCAAACCTATTATACTCATATGCGAAGAAGATGAATAAAAGAAGAATAGAAATAGGCCCTCTGAGAATTGAAGGGAGATTAACGAATGAAAAAAAGGAAATTTGCAACATACTGCAGAACGATATAAGAGAGAATTCACCCCTAGAATAGATAATGAAGATAATGATATAGAAGTAAGGGACGAAATAGTGATTATTTAGCTGACATAGAAATTAATGAAGCTGATATTGTGCAGGCAATTAATGAAAATTAAATTAAAAATGGAGCTGCTGCAGGGCCGGATGGAGTCCCTGCTATTTTGTTAAGAAAGTAGTTCATTCTATCGCAAAGCCACTTGCAATATTATAAGAACAAAGTGTAGATACAGGCAAGATTTATGATGAGCACAAAATAGCATATATCACCCCTACTTTCAAAACTGGATCAAGACTAGAGGCAAGTATTATAGGCCTGTGAGTCTAACATCACATATTATGAAAGTGTATGAAAGGGTAATGAAGAAAAAATATTATGAAACATTTAATAAAAAATAATTTGTTTAATATAGGACAACACGGGTTTCGTACCCGGAAAAGTACCACAAACCCAACTGTTAGTCCACCGTGAGAACATATTCAAAAATATGAAAAGCGGAAATGAAACAGATGTGGTTTATCTAGACTTTGCAAAAGCTTTTGACAAAGTAGACCATAATATATTAGCAAAGAAAAATTAGAAAACAACAATATCGTAGATAAAGTAGGAAGATGGTTAAAAGAATTTTTACACAACAGAAAACAGATAGTATTACAAATGATGAGAAATCGGATGAAACCAAGGTAATATCCGGTGTGGCCACAAGGTACGGTGCTAGCTGCAATATTGTTTGTTATTATGATTGAAGACATAGACAGTAATGTTAAGGATTCGGTAGTGAGTAGTTTCGCTGATGACACAAGAATAAGTAGAGAAATTACTTGTGATGAAGATAGGAACGCTCTACAAAGAGACCTTAACAAAGTATATGATTGGGCAGAGTAAATAGGATGTATTTAACTCTGATAAATTTGAATCAATAAATTATGGGAGACAGAGAAGGAAAGCTATATGCATATAGGGGACCTAATAATGAGACAATCACAAATAAGGAAGCAGTTAAAGACCTTGTGTGATGATGGAATAGGAACATTGTTATGCAATGATCAAATAGCCATTCTGTTGGCAAAATGTAAAGCAAAAATGGGAATGTTGTTACGGCACTTCAAAACAAGAAAAGCTGAACACATGATTATGCTTTATAAAACATATGTTCGTAGTCCACTTGAATATTGCAATATGATATGGTACCCACACTATCAAAGGATATTGCACAAATAGAGAGTGACAAAGGTCCTTTACAGCTAGAATAGAAGAAGTTAAGGACCTAGACTACTGGGAAAGACTACAATCCTTAAAAATTATATAGTCTAGAAAGGAGAAGAGAACGCTACATGATAATTCAGGCATGGAAACAGATAGAAGGAATAACAGAAAATATCATGGAACTAAAAATACAGAAAGAGCAAGCAGAGATCGATTAATAGTGCCCAAAACTATACCAGGAAAATAAGGAAAGCACACAGGACATTAATCCACTACGCACCAGCATCGATAATGCAGCGTCTATTCAATGCGTTGCCAGCTCATCTGAGGAATATATCAGGAGTGAACGTAGATGTGTTTAAGAATAAGCTCGACAAATATCTAAACTGCATCCCAGACCATCCAAGATTGGAAGATGCAAAATATACCGGAAGATGTACTAGCAACTCTTGGTAGACATTAGTGCCTCACACTGAGGGACCTGGGGCAACCCGAACGAACTGTAGGGTCTGTAAGGTCTGACCGTACTCAAGAGCTCGCAACACCACGATAAAGGAGATGGACTCGCCACTGGAATATTACGGGCTGCTCTGTGAGCAAGAGCCCGTGCTGACACAAGGTCAGCTTAATCAAAAACAACAACAACACTGGAATTCAGTCCCTCAGCAGTTATCGCTTGATAATGTCCTGTCGATCAGGATGGAAACGTCGCGTTAGAGAGAGCGAGAGAGAGAGAGAGAGAGAGAATGAGAGAGAGAGAGAGAGGAATTGGTATAAGCAATAATAAATCAAATGACTCAACCGCTTTTGAATTTTCCATGCCCTTTGGTGCGTTGCTCGCCAGTCTAAGCAACAACGAGAAAGCCGTCATCAGAAAGATAGAGAAGACTCTTTTATGATTATTAATATGCTGAAGCAGCAGTCATTTTTAACAATAATAATAATAATAATATAATAATAATAATAATAATAATAATAATAATATAATAATAATAATTAAGTCAATAGTATAAAATATATGTAATAAGACCTGGGACCGAGACCTTTCAATATGACCTTCCGAAGTCCCTCTCGGAGGGAGATCGCTACTCCAGTGATTGACGCCCTATGCCTTGCACACAGCTGACACATTTGCACATTCGGTTGTCCGATTTTTATGACTGTTTGAGACGCATTATAAATCATATTAGCAATGGCAAATACATTGAAGAGACGTGAGGATATAATATGATGTTAATGCCTGTCTACTGGATATAATGAGCAATTAAAGTAAAAATATTACTAGGGAGAAAATTAGCCGAATAATGGTCGTGAAAGCCAGCACCGATAGAATGTATTGAAACACATTATATAGGCTGCCTGTGGTGCCTGCCGGTGGGAAGTTAAGAGACAAACACAATCAGCTGGCTTTAAACATCAAACTCCGTATCATTTTTATTTGAGTTGAGATTTTCTTCCCTGAAGATATATGGTACCTGATAATCGGTTATCAATTTGAGTGAGGCAGCCGAAAATAAGTGGATTAGATAATTGACATGATATTATAGATCAACTTAATTTGGGAGTCAGGAGCTCCAACTTGCATGATCGTCAACTTCGGGAGGGGGAATAAAATGGGTGAAAATGTTTTAATGTTTATAGTTAGCCGCCTATACTGAACAATTCATTCACATTTCCGTTTCCAGTAATTTTTTTGTGGTGTGATACATCATCTTTTTGTGAATGTGCGGGTGTTAAAACGGCTCTTTATGATGGGACTTTGGTCTTAATATCAATCGAACTCCAATATGCGATAAAAATTTCATTTCATCCACACGAACCAACAACTAAAGAACGATTCAGTTATGGTAAGACATGTTGGGCTACGAACCTCGACATGGCTGCAGTGCCCTAAATATAGGCAAAAAAAGAAAATGACCAATGACGCTATTAAAATGAGAACACTTATGTTGCATTTCGCTTTTTAGAGGAATTGAGAGTGGCACCATATGACTGGTCTAATTGTTCAAAAATGGCTCAGCACACATACTTATAGCTGTTGTCACTTGTGACCCCCTCCCATTCAGATAAAATACTGCTTTGTGTGAAGTAATAACTCTACACCAAAGGACAGTACTAATATTATATATATATATATATATATATATATATATATATATATATTTTTTCTATATATATAATATATATATATATATATATATATATATATATATATATATATATATATATATGTGTGTGTGTGTGTATGTGTGTGTGTGTGTGTGTGTGTGTGTGTGTGTGAAACTATAGAAAGTAGACCAAGCCTAGTAAGTCTTATACATAGTTTTTTATATAGATGTGATGGAATTAATGAAGTGAAATATTCCATATGTCAATAGGAATTTTAAAAAATAGCTCCGGCAGTAATTCTTATCCTGAAACATCACAATATTTCTTGAATGTTTTGCCTTTTACATTTTATCAGGCTCACGATTTTCAGAATTACCATTTTCCTAATATTAATATTGCCCTATGATAGATTTTGAATCATTTCAAAGTTTCCCATCTCTCCCTTCCAATCGTAGGTAGGTTATGTCTGTGAAGGGGTAACCACCTACTAAAATGTCTGTCATTACCATCAGAGCATTCTAGGATGTGCAGTGCTTTTGTAGTACAAATTTTACTTGGTATCTCCAATGTTGGATGCAGATCCTGTCTCCCCCTCCCCCTCCCCACTCGTTGTGTGGTGTCTGTCAGGGGTAACCACCCACTAAATTGTCTGTCATTACCATCACGGCGTTCTAGGATGCAGTGCTATTGTAGTACAAAATTTACTTGGTATCTCCAATGTTGGATGCAGATCCTGTCTCCCCCTCCTCCTCTCCACTCGTTGTGGGGCGTGTGTCAGAGGGTAACCACCCACTAAAATGGCTGTCATTAGCAGCATAGTATTCTAGGATGTGCAGTGCTATTGTAGTATAAATTTTACTCGGCATCTCCTAAGTTGAATCTAGATCCAATTAAACCCCTCTTTTCAGTGCGTCTGTCATGGGGAACCCACCATCCAAAATGTCTGTCACTGGTCATTCTATAATCAGTAGAGTCTGCAGATATTGATTAGTTTTATCTGGTATCTCTTATATTGGATCTAGACCCAAAATCTAACAAGCAATTTGTGGTGCTTGTTAAGTAAGCCACCCATATATTTTCGGCAGACGGTCAGTTTCACAGCTTACAAGTCTACTCCTAAATACCGGTAGGGGTTACAGTCGGTATCTCGTTCATTGTATGTCAATGGTCCGGGCTGCCGCTGTATTAGTCACCCATAAATGAATAACAAGGTCTGGTCGTTTGTTTAGCCAAAGAACATTACCCAATATGATACCAACTGTTGTTCCCAACATAAAGGTTTATCAACCTTGGGTCACGATGACAAAAAATGCGAACATGGCAACTCTATCATGGTCTTGCTCTGCGTAAGCACAGAATTGGTTCTTCATGCGTTGTATTTGTGTTTGGTAAGTGCTACCTAATACAGTTCATGTGTTTGCGTTAGAGAAATACTTCCGGCAAAGCAATTAATGCTTTAGAGGGATTCTGTTTTGTGTATTCAAGGGATTCATCACTTGCTGCGGAGTAAGTATTCATAGATTTTGTGAATAATGTTCCAGAGGCAAACACCCAATGTTTGTAAAGCAGAGAAAGGTCAGTATAGTAATATTGAAGTCGAAGGCTTATATTGCTTTGGTTAGTGAATAAGATAAATGTCAAGTTGGCAGGTAAACGTAAATAGTAAAAGTTGCATGTAGGATAATAATTTTGTTTGATGGCAAAAATCTTTGAAATGCCACTAACGCAATCGTTTTAACATGCCTCTAGGATAGAGAGAAAGGGAGTGGGGATCTTTGTTTTGAACCTCATTACCAAACGTGTATATCATCTTTATATCCGAAGTGCGAAACTTTGTATTTATACCTATTGGTATAGCCTACCAACACCCTGACTAGGGCATTTTTTTATAGATTATTCTTAGGAGGAGCAGACACACTGGACGCATGTCTTCTTCCAGGGGAGTTTGAACTTTTATTTTGACCACGAAAATAGTCGTGATGGCAGTGATTTTAGAGAAATGATAGAAATATTATAGTTTGTTATTCAAATTAAGAGGCGAGCAATACATAACCATCTAGTATCTGCTATTCCTGTAATAATGGTAACTCTCTCTCTCTCTCTCTCTCTCTCTCTCTCTGTAGAGAGGTTTATTAATGTCTTAAACATATGCAGTAAACCTTATGGCGCTATGATATTTTACCAACGCGAAACAAATCATTGTTGTATGCTTAAATTACAGGTTTTATAGAATGAAGACTATGCAACTTGTCTTTTGTTGTTCACGATTGAAATCCGTATCCATCGTTAATGGCCTGAAATTTAGGTATTTAGGATCAGGTTGTTGGCTAAATGTTAATTTAGATTAGGCTGACTTAAGGACCACAAACCTAACCTTAACCCTTTCCGGTCTTGGGGCGGCTGGGAGCAGCCATCAATCCCTCTCATACTGGGTATTGAGGGCTGCTCACAGCAGCCCAACCCAAAACCGTAAATATCTTTGTAATAACTTGATATAGCGTCCCCTAAACTTAACCAATCCAAGGACTGTTTTCTGTGCTTGATATCTATATATTAAAGAAAACCTAATTCCCCAAATTCAGTCCAGAATCTTCCTCCGAAAATAATTTTCAAAACTACGCCGAAAACTCGGCTTCTTTCCGGCGAGACTATCTTATTTCTTCTCCCACGCCTCAGTGGTGTGGTTGGTATGGCGTTGGGTTCGATTCTCGGCCATTCCAATGAGGAGTGAGAGATGCGTATTTCTGGTGACAGAAGTCCACTAACGACGTGGTTCGGAAGTCACATAAAGCCGTTGGTCCCGTTGCTGAATATCCACTGGTTCCATGCAACGTAAAAACACCATGCCAACAAACAAACAATACTTAACCCTTAAACGCCGACTGGACGTATTTTACGTCGAGATAAATTGTCTGTCGGGTGCCGACTGGACGTATTTTACGTCGACATACAAAAGTTTTTTTAAAATTCGCGGAAAAAATACTTATAGGCCTACCAGCCTAAAATTTTGAATCACGCGCCTTGGGGGGGGGGATGCTGGGAGTCCACGGATCAAGACCTTGTTTTTGTTTTGAAGCGTGACCCAGGTGCGCATGCGCGATATCCCTTCTTCTCGCTCCAGCCAGCATCAGTAGCGCACCATCCGAGAGCGATCTTTCGTGAAAAGCGTGTTTTTCTGGGACTTGTGCGAGACTTTGAGCATTTGTATTGCTACAAGACATTCGTAGATATGTCTCAACGACGTGTGAACCGTGAAAGGCGCGTTTTACCCGTCGGAAGGGATCGTGTAAGGCGAGTTTTGGACATGGATGCTGGCGAGGGGCCAAGCACCCAGCATGACCCCGCGCCTCAAGGCCGTTCTGTGCGGCCACGTGTGGCTGAAAGTGTTTCGGGAACACATCGTTTGCCCTTTGGTTACCCCTAGAAAGCATGTGGCGTCCTTAGGGGCATTCGTAGGCATTTGGGAGGCCTCCAACCAAGGGACATAGACGAATATCTTTCGGAGCTTGATCGGGAACATGTCGCAAGTCCTCATTTTGATGGCGGATGGTCATCGAGTGATGAGGACATCAGTCCCGATGAAAGTGAGGATGAATATTTGCCCCCAATGTCCGTTCGAGGCTCACATCCCGAAAGTGAGCTCGAATTCAGTGCATACGAGGGGAATCTGAGGGGGAGGGGGAGGGGGAGGGTGGGGATACGGGCTCAAGTTTTATCGCAGAGGACGATTCAGAAAGTGAGGCCTAAGTGAGGGTGATGGGCCAACGGGGGGGGGTAGTGTGCATCGTGCACCCGTGCGCGTGCGCGCGCACGGGCACGTAGAAGGTCGGCTCGTCGCGCCAGCCAAGGTGAAGGTCGGTCGTCGGAGAGTGACGAGGGGTGGACGGAGGACCCACCCCTCCTAACATGCACCCCTTCACGGCAAACCCCTGGGATGACCGTACCAGTACCCCTGACTGTTTTGGGATCATCCAGCTTTCCTGACGCGGGAATTGCTGGAATACCTGGTACACGAGACGGTGGACTACGCTCGGTACTGCCGATATGAGCTGAAGACGACCTTGTCGTATTCCTGGCGGGGTTGCAACCTCATTGACATGGCACATTTTTTGGTTGGCTCCACATTTATTTTGGTTTGACACCTGCTATCGACGTCAGGCAATATTGGAAGAGAAGTTATTTTTTATATGCCGAATGTGCCTGGCGTTATGTCCCGTGATAATTTCCTGGCGATGGACAGGTACTTCAACGCCTTCAACCGAAGGGCCATACCCGGAATAACAGTGATCGCCTCATTTTAGTGCGTACAGTGTTGGATTATATCCGTGAGCGGTGTAGTAATCTCGTGATTCCTGGAAAGAACCTGTCTTTGGATGAGGGGAT
>NC_061108.1:107032028-107094528 GCF_015104395.2 Macrobrachium nipponense
AAAAAAGCAACTGTTACCTCTAACCGTTTGGCGCACAGCGCGATTTGATACAATTATATATGAAATTTCGTTTTTGCGCTATCATATACGATTATTTATATATGATAATGATAATATTTTTCATTTCTGATGGTTGCATACTAAACTTCAAGCAATGAGAAAAAAAGGAGCCAAAAATGAACTCTTAATCTTGAAACTAAGCGCGCTGTGATTTTTTGAAAAAAATATTTTTTTCCGCTTACGCGCTCACTCTCAAACCCCTCCGGCATACGGGAGTCATTTTTTTATTTACCGCTCGGCGTTTAAGGGTTAATTTCTCCAGCGAGTTTCCCAGGTGAAAGCCGCCTTTCGCTACTTCTAACTGGCTTCATTTCCTCACGTGCTTGTAACACTGTCACCAAGTCGCCCTACATCCCTAAATCAAATCCAATGTATAATTTTTTGACTGAGGAACAGCATCTTCACTGTAATCCATATTTCTAAAAAGAAAAGAAAGTCAGTCAGTCAACATCCGATAAGGTAGCTGCGTTCATATGATGAAGTCGAGAGCATCTTCTCTCCGGAAATCAGAATGATGCCAGTTAGTAAATTACCAAAGAATTATTTCAAATTTTACAGAAATAAATCCTTTATGAAAGCTCACACACACACATATATAGTAGTGTTATTTAATTTGAAATAAAAATGCAAAAAATAGAAAATTACTGAGAGAACCATAAAATAAAACTTAAAGACAATCCTGATGATAAGGCAACACTATCGTACAGGCGATTATAATTGTCCATGTACCCCACCCTACATACCCGACTGACCAACTTTCTTGATAGACGATGTAAATATGACAGAGAGAGAGAGAGAGAGAGAGAGAGAGAGAGAGAGAGAGAGAGAAGAGTACACAAATCGATCGTCGCGGATATGAAGTCGCAACCTACTTTGTTTGTTGTTGTTTTGGTATCGCCGCCATATTGGTTTTGGTGTTCTTCCGCCGATTTCGGTCGGCGGTCGAGTGGGCCCGCGAATCTGTAGGTGCTCCCAATTATTATTATTGCTGCAAAGCATTCCTTTCTGGTATTTCCCCACCCAAAACCCCCGATTCCCAACTGGGGGCCCCCAAGCTTGTAGGGTGGAAAAGGGGGTTAAAATAACATTTCCTCAAGAAAACAAGATGAGGTTCACTGAAAAAAACACCATTAAATGAAGGATTGTTAATTGTCTTTTAGAAACTGGTGATGCGGCCTGCTTCTGAAGAATTACCAAATAATAATATCATCACAGTCTGTTTTTATGTTGCTGTTATATGAAGAGGCTAGGGCCTATGTTAATTGCAAATAATGAAATTGAGACGATGGTATTAATTATCTTTGGTGAGTTACTCACCAAAGAAAAACTATGGGTACCGAGTTCCCGAAATAATACTAACAGGAGTCACTCACCAAAGAAAACTGTAGGTAATGGGTTACTCACTAAAGAAAAACTGTAGGTAGTGAATTACTTTAAGAAGTAAAACTGTAGGTAGAGAGTTACTCATGGGAGGAAAGCTGTAGGTAGTGAGTTACTCAGAAGGAAAACTATAGGTATAAAGACACATCCCAAAGAAAAACTGTTCTGTATGCAGTGAGCTATTTACGAAAGAAAAACTGTGACTCACTAATGGAGTGAGTCATTGAAGAAAATTGTAAGTACTGAATTACTCACAGAGTAAAGTGGGGAATTTTGGGATAAGTCGGTATAAAACCGAAACGATGATTTAAATGTGAAAACTTCAAGTCCACAGAGCGTGAATTGATGTGAGGTTAATTATATTATACTAACTGGTCCTTGGATGTGGAGAAGGCGGGATATTAACCTCTGTATTTGATGGTTAATATGTAACTCCCGAATAAGAAATTAACGTGGTCTTGATACATATTCGTTTCATTACTCAAGAGAGAGAGAGAGAGAGAGAGAGAGAGAGAGAGAGAGAGAGAGAGAGAGAGAGAGAGAGAGCTAGCTTTGTATCACAATGCCCACCTCGCTATATTGGAGTGTACTCTGTTAATTTTCCATGACAATATCTTGTCCTCTATGACATTTATGTCGAAGTAAAATTAGTAGTACACATTATTCAATCTAGTCATTTCTGTTTACATCATAATACATTTAAAATAGAACTGAAATTATTAGTATTATTAATAATAAGACTGGCATTGACAAGTGATCTGTATATTAAATTATTTATATCAACAAGTGTTTTATTTTTGTAATAATGACATATAAGTAAGTAAGAGATCAGACAAAAGATACGTACTGCAAAAAATCCCTGAGAGAGATTTCAGCAATTTATAAACACCAAGAGACAAGGCATAGTTAAAATATTTTCAGAATATTTCCTGCTATGTTTTGATAAATCGAAATATCTCTCGTGGAATATAGAAAACCAACGAAAAATCGAGAGAGAGAGAGGAGAGTATATGAACTGGGTAACACAGTTCAGAGATGGCTTCCAGGTGTTGTTGGGACGTTGTTGTCCAGATGTTGTTCGAAATACGGAGAGAAGTCTTAACCCAGGAATAATCATCGTATTTACTTTGAATGCCTATTCACTGGTGAGGTTTCTCCTGACGACTGATGATGGAGGTGAACAGTCCAAGGAAAAGGAACTGAACGAGAGAATTGCAGCCTTACGAGACACCATCCAGTGCCAGAGAGAGCAGCAGGTGAACTTGGACAGGATAATTCTTCAGCTGCAACAGAGGACCGAAGTTGAGACGTTGTCTCTGAAGGAGAACGATCAAGAGAAGAGGGAAAAACAGCAGCTCGAAGACAAGATCCTCAAGACAGAAGAAAATCAGCAGCTGATGGACAAGACAAAGGAATTTATGGCAGAGAAACGATGTCCTATGTGACTGTGTAGTTGGCAGAGGTAAAGTGCCAGGTTGAGAGGCAAGAGAAATTCCTACGACAGAGGGAGAAAGACCTGCAACTAAAGACCGCAGAAGCGGCGCGGATGGCGAGGCTCATCCTGGAAGAAAGCGACGCGACCGAAAAGCGCGAATCCGGCAGGAAAGACGTCGATGTGAGGTTCCAGCGCCTGCAGAATGAAGTGGAAGACATAACGAAGGAAAAGGGTGGACTCCAGTGTGAAGATCAGGCTGCGTAACTCAGAGGAACGAGCTGACATGCCTTTTTTGAGGAAGGAAATCGTCGACTGGTGGTGTACAGGCCGAACTGAAGGACCAGCTGGAAGATGAGGTTCGACAGATGCGAGTTTGCAAGCTCAAGAACCTGCAGGGGAATTACAGATGCCTGGAGAAGTGCAGGAGCAGCCATCCATCTTCAAGGAATGGCACGATCCAGTCTAAGCTGGACTCACGAAGACGGATCAGATTTGAAAAATTAGAGAATGTTTATTGTATGGAAAATTTTGTTAATTTAAATAAATAAAGTTTATTTACAAAAATGGCAATTTTCATTTACACAATAATTCTTTACAGTAATATTTGTTATATACATAATAATACGAGTTTAACTCGAGTTTAAAGGACTTCTTTCATAAACCATCCTTTTCTTTTTACAATTGATTTTAGTTTATGACCATGATGGATCTTAGGAGTCATCTGCAAAAGTTTATTTTAGGCTTGTCAGAAAACCAAAGGTTACAATTTCATGAAAGTTTTTAATTGTACTGTGTGGATAGTTTGATGTTTTTTTTGTAAAAAGTTTGCTTTGTTGAAGGAAAAGAAAGGTGGAGGGAAATAAATATGTCAAAATGTTTTCTTAAGACCTTTATTGATTCCTGAAAGAGTAAGGGAAATGAAGGGATTATACAAACGTTGAGGAAAATGAGAGGATTGGTGGAGTGCCAGGAGAAGGAGCATAGGATTCAGGAAAGATTGGTGGAGTAACAGAAGGCGCAAAGGATTCAGAGAAGAATAGTGGAGTGCCAAAAGAAGCCGCAGAGGATTGAGAGAAGCCCCAGGAGAATTGAAAGGATTCAGTGGCATATTCTAGTTCTAAGACTAACGAAAGGGTTTCTGTTTGCAAGGACGGCGGGCAAGGCCCGCCGAGCCAGCCCGGTACGGGCAGGCAGGCAGGCCAGGAGGTCTGCCGAGCCGGCTAGGCGCGGGCCGGCGGGCAGGCAAGAAGGTCTGCCAAGCAGGCCTGGTGCGGGCAGGCGGGCGGGCCACAAGGTCTGCCAAGCAGGCCCGGTGCAGGCAGGCGGGCGGGCCAGAAGGTCTGCCGAGCAGGCCTGGTGCGGGCAGGCGGGCAGGCCAGAAGGTCTGCCAAGCAGGCCCTGTGCAGGCAGGCGGGCGGGCCACAAGGTCTGCCGAGCAGGCCTGGTGCGGGCAGGCGGGCAGGCCACAAGGTCTGACAAGCAGGCCCGGTGCAGGCAGGCCGGCGGGCCAGAAGGTCTGCCGAGCAGGCCTGGTGCGGGCAGGCGGGCGGGCCACAAGGTCTGCCAAGCAGGCCCGGTGCAGGCAGGCGGGCGGGCCAGAAGGTCTGCCGAGCAGGCCTGGTGCGGGCAGGCGGGCGGGCCACAAGGTCTGCCAAGCAGGCCCAGTGCAGGAGGCCCGGTGCAGGCAGGCGGGCGGGCCAGAAGGTCTGCCGAGCAGGCCTGGTGCGGGCAGGCGGGCGGGCCACGAGGTCTGCCAAGCATGCCCGGTGAGGCAGGCGGGCGTGGGCCAAGAGGGTCTGCCAAGCAGGCTGGTGCGGGCAGGCGGGCGGGCCACAAGGTCTGCCAAGCAGGCCCGGTGCAGGCAGGCGGGCGGGCCAGAAGGTCTGCCGAGCAGGCCTGGTGCGGGCAGGCGGGCGGGCCACAAGGTCTGCCAAGCAGGCCCGGTGCAGGCAGGCGGGCGGGCCAGAAGGTCTGCCGAGCAGGCCTGGTGCGGGAAGGCGGGCGGGCCAAGGTCTGCCAAGCAGGCCCGGTGCAGGCAGGCGGGCGGGCCAGAAGGTCTGCCGAGCAGGCCTGGTGCGGGCAGGCGGGCGGGCCACAAGGTCTGCCAAGCAGGCCCGGTGCAGGCAGGGGGGCGGGCGGGCCGGAGGGTCTGCCGAGCAGGCCTGGTGCGGGCAGGCGGGCGGGCCACAATGTCTGCCAAGCAGGCCCGGTGCAGGCAGGCGGGTGGGCCAGAGGGTCTGCCGAGCAGGCCTGGTGCGGGCAGGCGGGCAGGCCACAAGGCCTGCCGGCAGGCCTGGTGCGGGCAGGCCACAAGGTCTGCCAAGCAGGCCCGGTGCAGGCAGGCGGGCGGGCCACAAGGTCTGCCAAGCAGGCCCGGTGCAGGCAGGCGGGCGGGCCAGAAGGTCTGCCAAGCAGGCCCGGTGCAGGCAGGCGGGCAGGCCACAAGGTCTGCCGAGCAGGCCCATGCAGGAAAGGCCAGAATGTCTGCCAAGCAGGCCCATGCAGGCAGGCCAGAAGGTCGCCAAACAGGTCCGGTGAGGGCAGGCAGGCGGGCCAGAAACTTTGCCGCCGCTGGCCCGATGCAGGCAAGTGTGCGGGCCACAAGGTCTGCCAAGCAGGCCCGGTGCAGGCAGGCGGGCGGCCAGAAGGTCTGCCGAGCAGGCCTGGTGCGGGCAGGCGGGCGGGCCACAAGGTCTGCCAAGCAGGCCCGGTGCAGGCAGGCGGGCGGGCCAGAAGGTCTGCCGAGCAGGCCTGGTGCGGGCAGGCGGGCGGGCCACAAGGTCTGCCAAGCAGGCCCGGTGCAGGCAGGCCACAAGGTGCGAGCAGGCCTGGTGCGGGCAGGCGGGCGGGCCACAAGGTCTGCCAAGCAGGCCCGGTGCAGGCAGGCGGGCGGGCCAGAAGGTCTGCCGAGCAGGCCTGGTGCGGGCAGGCGGGCGGGCCACAAGGTCTGCCAAGCAGGCCCGGTGCAGGCAGGCGGGCGGGCCAGAAGGTCTGCTGAGCAGGCCTGGTGCGGGCGGGCAGGTTGCGGGCGGGAGCCGGACAGGTCTGCCAAGCAGGCCGGTGCAGGCAGGCGGGCGGGCCAGAGGGTCTGCCAAGCAGGCCCGGTGCGGGCAGGCGGGCGGGCCACAATGTCTGCCAAGCAAGGCAGCGGTGCAGGCAGGCTGGGCGGGAGCTGAGAGGGTCTGCCGAGCAGGCCCTGGTGCGGGCACGCGGGCCGGCCACAGGTCTGCCAAGAGGCCCTGGGCAAGCAGGCTGGGCGGGCAGAGGTCTGCCGAGCAGGCCTGGTGCGGGCAGGCGGGCGGGCCACAAGGTCTGCCAAGCAGGCCCGGTGCAGGCAGGCGGGCGGGCCAGAAGGTCTGCCGAGCAGGCCTGGTGCGGGCAGGCGGGGCGGGGCACAGGTCTGCTGAGCAGGCTGGTGCGGGCAGGCGGGGCTGGCCACAAGGTCTGTCCGGCAGGCCTGGGTGGGCAGGCGGGGGCGGGGCCATAAGGTCCTGCCAAGCAGGCCCGGGTGGCAGGGCAGGCGGGGAGGGCCACAAGGTCTGCAAGCAGGCCCTGGTGCGGGCAGGCGGGGGCGGGCCACAAGGTCTGCAAGCAGGCCCGGTTGCAAGGCAGGTGGCAGGCCAACAAGGTCTGCCAAGCAGGCCTAGTGCAGGCAGGCCAGAAGGTCTGCCACGCAGGCCCAGTGCAGGCAGGCCAGAAGGTCTGCCAAACATGTCTGGTGAGGGCAGGCAGGCGGGCCAGAAACTCTGCCGAGCTGGCCCGATGCAGGCAGGCGGTCTGGCCACAAGGTCTGCCAAGCACGCCCAGTGCAGGCAGGCGGGCGGGGGGGGCCATAAGGTCTGGCCAGCAGGCTCCCTGTTGCGGGCAGGCGGGCGGGCTACAAAGGTCTGCCAACAGGCCCTGTGCAGGCAGGCGGCGGGGTGGGCCTGAAGGTCTGCCGAGGCAGGCCTGGTTGCGGGCAGGCGGGCGGGCCACAAGGTCTGCCAAGCAGGCCCGTGCAGGCAGGTGGGCGGCCAGAGGGTCTGCCGGAGCAGCTGGTGCGGCAGGCGGGCGGGCCACAGGGTCTGACAAGCAGGCCCGGTGCAGGGCGGGCGGGCGGGCCAGAAGGTCTGCCGAGCAGGCCTGGTGCGGGCAGGCGGGCGGGCCACAAGGTCTGCCAAGCAGGCCCGGTGCAGGCAGGCGGGCGGGCCAGAGGGTCTGCCGAGCAGGCCTGGTGCGGGCAGGCGGGCGGGCCACAAGGTCTGCCAAGCAGGCCCGGTGCAGGCAGGCGGGCGGGCCAGAAGGTCTGCGAGCAGGCCGGTGCGGGCAGTGGGCGGGACCACAAGGTCTGCCAAGCAAGCCCGTTGCAGGCAGGTGGGCGGGCCTGAGGGTCTGCCGAGTCAGGCCTGGTGCGGGCAAGCTGGGCGGGCCACAAGGTCTGCCAAGCAGGCCCAGGTGCAGGCAGGCGGGCGGGCCAGAGGGTCCTGCCGAGGCAGTCCTGGTGCGGGCGGGAGGCCGGGCGGGCCACAGGGTCTGACAAGCAGGCCCGGTGCAGGCGGCGGGCGGGCGGGCCAGAGGGTATCTGCCGAGCATGGCCTGGTGCGGGCAGGTGGGCGGACCACAAGGTCTGCCCAAGCAAGCCCGGGGTCAGGAAGGTGCCGGGCCAGAGGGTCTGCCGAGCCAAGGCCTGGTGCGGGCCGCGGGCGGGCCACAAAGGTCGCCAAAGCAGGCCCTGGCAGGCTGCGGGCCGGGCCAGAGGGGTCTGCCCGAGCAGTCCTGGTGCGGGCAGGGCGGGCGGGCCACAAGGTCCTGCCAAGCAGGCGGTGGCAGGGAGGCGGGCTGCCATTTAAGTCCTGCCGAGCAGGCCTGGTGGCGGACAAGGGTCTGCTGGGAGGCAGGCCTGGTGCGGTTCAGGGCGGCGGCAACAAGGTCTGCCGAAGCAGGCCTGGTGCGCGAAGGCGGGCGGGCCAAATGTTCTGCCAAGCAGGCCCTGTGCAGGCTGGCGGGAGGGCCACAAGGTCTGCCAAGCAGGCCCCGGTGGCAGGCAGGCGGGCGGGCCATAAGGTTCCCTGCCGAGCCTGCCTGGTGCGGGCAGGCCGGGCGGGCCACAAGGTCTGGCTGGATCAGGGCCCGTGCAGGCTAGGGAGGGAGGGCCACAAGGGTCCTGCCGAGCCAGCCTGGTTGCGGGCAGGGGCGGGCTGGTGCCAGAAGGTCTTCTGCCAAGCAGGCCCCGTGCCCGGCAGGCGGGAGGGCCACAAGGTCTGTCCCGAGCAGGGGGCCCTGGTGCGGGCAGGCGGGCGGGCCAGAAGGTCTGCCGAGCGAATGGGCCCCGTGCAGGCAGGCGGGGCCACAAGGTCTGCCAAGCAGGCCCTGTGCAGGCCAGGCGGGCGAGCGACAAGTCTGGCCAAGCAGGCTCCGGTGCAGGGTAGTAGGGAGGGTCCACTAAGGTCTGGCCAAGGGCCAGGCCCCCCCCGTGCAAGGAGGAAGAAGGGCCACAAGGTCTGCCAAGCCGGACCTGGTTCCCCATGCGGCGGGTGGGCCACAAGGTCTGCCAAGCAGCCCTGGTGCAGGCAGGCCTGTGGGCCAGGGAAGGCCTTCTGAGCAAGCCCCGTTGCAGCAGGCTTGAGGCCACAAGGGCTGCCAAGCAGGCATTGGTGGCCAGGCAGGCGGGCGGGCACAAGGTCGGCACACGCAGGCTGTGTGCCAGGGCAGGAGGGAGGGCCACAAGGTCCTGGCCAAACAGGGCCCCGGGTGCCCAAAGGCAGTAGGGAGGGCCATCACAAAGTCCTGCCAAGCCAGGCCCCTGTGCCAGGCAGGCGGGTGGCCCACATGGGTCCCTGCCAAGCAAGGCCCTTTGCCAGGCAGGCGGGCGGGCCACAAGGTCTGGGCCAAGCAGGAGGGGGGGGGGGGAAGGGAGGGCCCGGCCGTGCAGGCAGGAGGGAGGGTCCAAAGGTCTGGCCAAACAGGCCCTTGGCAGGCAGGGCGGCGGGCCACAAGGTCTGCCCCAAGCAGGGGCCGCGGTGCAGGCCCAGGAGGGAGGGCCACAAGGTCCTGCCACGGCAGGCCCCCGTGCAGGGCAGGGAGGGAGGGCCCAATGTCCTGCAAGGCAGGCCCTGTTGCAGGCAGGCGGGCCGGCCACAGGTCTGCAAGCAGGCCCTTGCAGGCATGATGGAGGGCCCCAAGGTCTGCCAAGCAGCCCTGTGCAGGCAGGTGGTCGTGCCACAAGGTCTGCACAAGCAGGCCCGGTTGGCAGGCAGGAGGGAGGGGCCACAAGGTCTGCCCAAGCTGCTGCAAGGCAGGCCCCCGTGCAGGCAGGAAAGAGGGCCCAAGGTCCTGCCAAGTCCGCCCTGTGCAGGCAGGCGGGTGGGCCACAAAAAGGTCTGCCAAGGCCAGCCCGTTCAGGCAGGCGTGTGGGCCAGAATGTCTGCTGAGTCTAGGCCCCCGTGCAGCAGGCTTGAGGGCCACAAGGTCTGGCCAAGCAGCATTGTGCAGCAGGCGGGCGGGCCACCAAGGTCTCCAAGCAGGGCCTGTTGCAGGCATGAGGGAGTACCACAGGCTGCCAAGCAGGCCCCGGCAGGCAGGAGGAGGGCCACAAAGTCCTGGCCAAGCAGGCCCTGTGCAGGCAGGCGGGTGGGCCACAGGTCTGCCAAGCAGGCCCTGTGCAGGCAGGGCGGGCGGGCCACAAGGTCCTGCCAAGCAGGCCCCTCAGAGGGCAGGAGGGAGGGTCACAATGTCTGCCAAACAGGCCCTGTGGCAGGCAGGCGGGCGGGCCACAAGGGTCTGCCAAGGCAGGCCCGGTGGCAGGCAGGAAGGGAGGGCCACAAGGTCTGCCAAGGCAAGGCCCCGGTGCAGGCATTAGGGAGGGGCCCACAAGGTCTGCCAAGCGGCCCTGTGCAGGCAGCGGGCGGCCCAAGGTCTGCCAAGGCAGGCCCTGTGCAGGCAGGAGGGAGGGCCACAATGTCCTGCCAATCCAAGGCCCTGTGCAGGCCCAGGTGGGCGGCCACAAGGTCTGCCAACAGGCCGGTGCAGGCAGGGAATGGGAGGCCAACAAGGTCCTGCCAAGCTGGCCCCGTGCAGGCCCAGGAGGGAGGGCCACAAGGTCTGCCGACGAGGCCCTGTGCAGGCAGGAGGGAGGGCCAACAGGTCCTGGGTAAGCAGGCCAGGTGCCCGGCAAGGAGGTAGGGCCACAAGGTCCCCTGCCAAGCCGGCCCCGGTGCAGGGCAAGGATGGAAGGGCCCAACAAGGTCTGCCAAGCAGGCCCTGTGCAGGGCAGGAGGGAGGGGCCACGGGGTCTGGCCAAAGGGCAGGGGACCCTGTTCAGGCAAGGAGGGAGGGCCACAGTCTGGCCAACAGGCCCTGGTGCCCAGCATGAGGGAGGGCCACAAGGTCTGCCAAGGCAGGCCCTGTGCGTGCAGGGAGGGAGGGCCACAATGGTCTGCCAAGCAGGACCTGTGCAGGGCAGGCTTGGGTGGGCCAACAAGGTCTGCCAGCAGGCCCCTGGTGCAGGCAGGAGGAAGGGCCACAAGGTCCTTCCAAGCAAGGTCTGTGCCAAGGAGGCGGGTGGGCCACACCAAGGTCCCTGCCAAGCAGGCCCGGTGCACGGCAGGAGGAGGGCCACAAGGGCTGCCAAAGCAAGGCCCTGTGCATGCAAGGGAGGGAGGCCCCAAGGTCTGCCAAGCAGGCCCGTGCAGGCATGGAGGGAGGGCCCCCAGGGAGGTCTGCCAAGCAGGCCCTGTGCAGGCAGGAGGGAGGGCCCCACAAGGTCTGCCAGCAGGCCCTGTGACAGGCAGGAGGGGCAGGCCACAAGGTCTGCCAAGCAGGCCCTGTGCAGGCAGGAGGGAGGGCCACAAGGTCTGCCAAGCAGGCCCTGTGCAGGCAGGAGGGAGGGCCACAAGGTCTGCCAAGCAGGCCCTGTGCAGGCAGGAGGGAGGGCCACAAGGTCTGCCAAGCAGGCCCTGTGCAGGCAGGAGGGAGGCCCTACAAGGTCTGCCAAGCAGGCCCTGTGCATGCAGGCGGGTGCCACAAGGTCTGCCAGCAGGCCCGGTGCAGGCGGGGGGAGGGGTGGGCACAAGGTCTGCCAAGCAGCCCGGTGCAGGCAAGGAAGGGAGGGCCACAAGGTCTGCCAAGCAGGCCCTGTGCAGGCAGGAGGGAGGGCCACAAGGTCTGCCAAGCAGGCCCCTGTGCAGGCAGGAGGGAGGGCCACAAGGTCTGCCAAGCAGGCCCTGTGCAGGCAGGCGGGTGGGCCACAAGGTCTGCCAAGCAGGCCCGGTGCAGGCAGGAGGGAGGGCCACAAGGTCTGCCAAGCAGGCCCGGTGCAGGCAGGAGGGAGGGCCACAAGGTCTGCCAAGCAGGCCCCGTGCAGGCAGGAGGGAGGGCCACAAGGTCTGCCAAGCAGGCCCGGTGCAGGCAGGAGGGAGGGCCACAAGGTCTGCCAAGCAGGCCCTGTGCAGGCAGGCGGGTGGGCCACAAGGTCTGCCAAGCAGGCCCGGTGCAGGGCAGGAGGGAGGGCACAAGGTCTGCCAGCAGTCCCGGTGGTCAGGCAGGAGGGAGGGCCACAAGGTCTGCCAAGCAGGCCCCGTGCAGGCAGGAGGGAGGGCCACAAGGTCTGCCAAGCAGGCCCGGTGCAGGCAGGAGGGAGGGCCACAAGGTCTGCCAAGCAGGCCCTGTGCAGGCAGGCGGGTGGGCCACAAGGTCTGGCCAAGCAGCCCGGTGCAGCAGGAGGGAGGGCCACAAGGTCTGCCAAGCAGGCCCGGTGCAGGCAGGAGGGAGGGCCACAAGGTCTGCCAAGCAGGCCCGGTGCAGGCAGGAGGGAGGGCCACAAGGTCTGCCAAGCAGGCCGGTGCAGGCAGGAGGGAGGGCCACAAGGTCTGCCAAGCAGGCCCCTGTGCAGGCAGGCGGGTGGGCCACAAGGTCTGCCAAGCAGGCCCGGTGCAGGCAGGCGGGAGGGCCACAAGGTCTGCCAAGCAGGCCCTGTGCAGGCAGCGGTGGGTAATGAAGCCACAAGGTCTGCCAGCAGGGCCCGGTGCGCCCAGGAGGGAGGGGCCACAAGGTCTGCCAAGCAGGCCCGGTCAAGCAGGTGAGGGGGGCCGACAAGGTCTGCCAAGCAGGCCCGGTGCAGGCAGGCGGGTGGGCCCACAAGGTCTTGCAGCACCCCAACAAGGCCCCTGTGCAGGCAGGAGGGATGGACCACAAGGCTGCCAAGCAGCCCTGGCGGCAAAGCGGGTGGGCCACAAGGTCTGCCAAGCAGGCCGGTTCAGGAGGAGGGAGGGTGCCACAAGGTCTGCCAAGCAGGCCCTGGTGCAGGCAGGCGGGTGGGTGGCCACAAAGGTCTGCCAAGGCAGGCCCTGTGGCAGGCAGGAGGGAGGGCCACCAAGGTCCTGGCCAAGTAGGCCCTGTGCATAGGCCAGGAGGGAGGGCCAAAACGGAAGGTCCCTGGCCAATCAGGCCCGGTGCAGGCGGCGGGAGGGCCCAACAAGGTCTGGTCCAAGCAGGCCCGGTGGCAGGCAGGAGGGTGAGGGGCCTAAACAGGGTCTGTCGAGCAGGCCTGGTGGCGGGCAGGCGGGCGGGACCAGAAGGTCTGCCCGAGGCAGGCCCCGTGCAGGCAGGCGGGAGGGACCACAAGGTCTGTCGGCGCAGGCCTGGTGCCGGGCATGGCTGGGCGGGCCAGAAGGGTCTGCCGAGGCAGGCCCCGTGCCGGCAGGCGGAGGGCCGGGGGCCCCAAGGTCTGCCAAGCAGGCCCTCTGTGCAGGCAGGCGGGGGGCGGGCGACAGGTCTGCCAAGCAGGCCCGGTGCAGGTATAGGGATGGGGGCCACAAGGTCTGCCAAGCCCGGCCGGCCCCGTGGCAGGCAGGAAGGAAGGGCCAACAATGGTTCTGCCAAGGCAGGACCTGTGGCAGGCTGGCGGGTGGGCCCACAATGGTCTGCCAAGCAGGCCCTGTGTTCAGGCAGGCGTGTGGGCCAAGAAGGTCTGCTTGATCATGGCCCCGTGCAGGCAGGCTTGAGGGCCCAACGGTCTGGCCAAAGCAGGCACTGTGCAGGCAGGTATGGTGTGATAGAAGACACTGGAGGTCCCATACAAGGCTGTCGCTTCATATGCCTCCAACTCTAGTCGCAGGCCTTGTTGCAAGGTGTGCTCATGCAATAGGGTAGGGCCACAAGGTCTGCCCAAGGGCATGGCCCCAGTGCAGGCAGATGGGAGGGCCCACAAAGGTCTGGCCAAGCAGGCCCTGGTGCAGGCAGGCGGTTGGGCCACAAGGTGCCATGGCCAAGCAGGCCCTGTGCAGGCAAAAAAAAACGGAGGGCGGGCGGGGCCCCACAAGGTCTGGCCAGCAGGCCCCATGGTGCAAGGCAGGAGGGGGAGGGTCCACAAGGTCTGCCAAACAGGCCCTGTGCAGGTGCATGGCGGGGCGGGCCACAAGGTCCTGCCAGCAGGCCCGGTGCATGGCAGGAGGGATGGGCCACAAGGTCCTGCCAAGCAGGCCCCCCTGGGCACGGCAGGAGGGAGGGCCACAAGGTCTGCCAAGCAGGCCCTGTGCAGGCAGGCGGGCCCAGGCCACAAGGTCTGCCAAGTCAGGCCCTGTGCAGGGCAGGAGGGAGGGCCACAACGGTCTGCCAAGCAGGCCCTGTGCAGGCAGGTGGGCGGGCCACAAGGTCTGCCAAGCAGGCCCGGTGCAGGCCAGGAGGGAGGGCCAAAACAAGGTTCTGCCAGCTGGCTTGGGGCCCCGTGCAGGCAGGAGGGTGGGCCACAAGGTCTGCCGAGCAGGCCCTGCTGCAGGCAGGAGGGAGGGGCCCACAAGGTCCTGCCAAGCAGGCCATGGTGCAGGGTCTGGAGGGAGGGCCACAAGGTCTGCCAAGTCAGGCCCTCGGTGCAGGCAGGAGGGATAGGGCCCAACACTGTCTGCCAAGGCAGGCCCTCACAAAGGTGCATGCAGGAGGGAGGGCACAAAGGTTCTGCCAAGCAGGCCCTTGTGCAGGCAGGGAGGGAGGGTCCACAAGGTCCTGCCAAGCCAGGCCCTTTGTGCAGTTCAGGAGGGAGGGCCACAAAGGTCCTGCCAGCAGGACCCCTGTGGCAGGGGCCAAGGTCGGGAGGGCCACAAGGTGTCGGTCCCAAGCAGGCCTGTGAAGTCGGGCAGGTCCGGGCGGGCGACAAGGTCTGCCAAAGCAGGCCCGGTGCAGGTAGGAGGGAGGGCCCGACAGGGTCTTTGCCAATCAGGCCCCGTGCATGGCAGGGAAGAAAGGGCCCACAGGTCTGCCAAGCGAGGACCTGTGCAAGGCAGGCGGTTGGGTTGGGCCACAAGGTCCTGCCAAGCAGGTCCCGGTGGCAGGCAGGCGTGGTGGTCCAGAATGGTCTGCTGGGAGGGCAGGCCCCGTGCAGGCAGGCTTTGAGGGCCACAAGGTCTGGCCAAAGCAGGTCTACTGGTGTCATGCATGCGGGCGGGGGTGGCCACAAGGTCTGCCAACGCAGGCCTGTTTTGCAGGCAGGGAGGAAGGGCCAACAAGGTCTGCCTCAAGCAGGCCCCGTGCAGGCAGGAGGGAGGGCCGCAAACGTCTGCCAAGCATGGCCCTCTGTGCAGGCAGGCGGGTGGGCCAAAACAAGGTCCTGGCCAATAGCAGGCCCTGTAGGCGGGCAAGGCGAGCGGGGCCGGGCCAAAGGTCCTGCCAAGCAGGCCCCGTGCAGGCCAGGGGGAGGGTGGGTCCCAATGGTCTGCCAAACGGCACCTGGCCTTGCAGGCATGGCGGGCGGGCCCAACAAGGTCCTGCCAAGCAGGCCCGGTTGCAGGCAACGGGGGAGGGTGAGATAGGTAGTTTGACCTCAGACCTTAAGGGCGATCATGCCATCCACATGGCAGGCCCCCCAGATTAAGACATACGGTCCTTCGCACGGGAGGGCCAGGAGGAGGGCCCAAGGTCTGCCAATCAGGCCCCTGTGCCATGGCAGGCGGGCCGGCCACAAGGTCTGCCAAGCAGGCCCTGTGCAGGCCAGGAGGAGGGCCACAAGGTCTGACAAGCAGGCCCTGTGCAAGGCAGGTGGGCGGGCCAAACCAGGTTCTGCCAAGCAGGCCCGGTTGCAGGCAGGAAGGCCCTTGTGAAAGGGCCACAAGGTCTGCCAAGCTGGCCCCGGTAGCAGGCAGGAGGGAGGGTGCCACAAGGTCCTGGCCGAGCAGGCCCTGTGCATTCAGGAGGGAGGGCCACAAGGTTCTGCCAATGCCAGGCCCTGGTTGCCAGGCAGGAGGGCGGGCCACGAATGGTCTGCCAAGCAGGGCCCTCGGTGGCAGGCCAGGAGGGAGGGCCACAAGGTCCTGCCAAGTCAGGCCCTGTGCAGGCCAGGAGGGATGGGCCACAAGGTCCTGCCGGCTAGGGGCAGGGCCCCTGGTGCAGGCAGGATGGGATGGGCCACCAATGGTCCTGCCAAGCAGGCCCTGTGCAGGGCAAGGGGAGGGAAGGGCCCAACAAGGTCTGCCAAGCAGGCCCTTGTGCAGGCAGGAGGGCAGGGCCCCCAAAGGTCTGCCAAGCATGGCCGCCTGTGCAGGCAGGAGGGAGGGCCAGACAAGGTCTTGCCAAGCAGGCCCTGTGCAGGACAGGAGGGAGGGCCACAAGGTTTGCCAAGCAGGACCTGTGCAGGGAGGCGGGTTGGGCCACAGGTCCTGCCCAAGCAGGCCCGGTGCAGGAGGAGGGAGGGCCACAAGGTCTGACAAGCAGGCCCGGTGCAGGCAGGAGGGAGGGCCACAAGGTCTGCCAAGCAGGCCGCCCTGCAGGCAAAGGAGGGAGGGCCACAAGGTCTTCCAAGCAGGCTGTGCAGGCGGAGGGAGGGCCACAAGGTCTGCCAAGCAGGCCCTGTGCAGGCAGGAGGGAGGGCCACAAGGTCTGCCTGTTGGCCCTTTTTCTTGGCGAGCAGGACCTACAAGGTGGCTGACCAAGCAGGCCCAGTTGCAGGCAGGAGGGAGGGCCCCAAAGGTCTGCAAGCGGCCCTGTGGCAGGCATGGGGAGGGCCAGTCTACCAAGCGGACCCTGTGCAGGCAGGAGGGAGGGCCACAAGGTCTGCCAAGCAGCCCTGTGGCAGGCAGGCGGGTGGGTACCACCAAGGGAGGGTCTGCCAAGCAGGCCCGGTGGCCCCAGGCGGGGGGAGGGCCAAAGGTCTGCCAAGCAGCCCGGTGCAGGCAGGAGGGATGGCCACAAGGTCTCCAAGCAGCCCTGTGCAGGCATTGGGGAGGGCCAACAAGGTCTGCCAATCAGGCCCTTTGCAGCATGAGGGAGGGCCACTAGGTCTGGCCAAGGCGGCCCTGCAGGCAGGGCGGGTGGGCCACAGGTCTGCCAGCAGGCCCGGTGCAGAAGGAGGGAGGGCCCCACAAGGTCTGCCAAGCTGGCCCGGTGCAGGCAGGAGGAGGGCCAAAAGTTCTGCCAAAGCGGCCCCGTGCCAGGCAGGGAGGGTGGGCCACAAGTCTGCCAGCAGGCCCGGTGGCAGGCAGGAGGGAGGGCCACAATCGCCAGGCAGGCCCTGAGCAGGGCAGGCGGGTGGGCAAGGCTGCCAAAGCAGACCCGTTGCAGGCAGGAGGGAGGGTGCCACAAGGTCTGCCAAGCAGGCCCGGGTGCAGGCTAGGGGGGGTCCACAAGGTTCTGCCAATCAGGCCCCGTGGCAAGGCAGGGAGAGGGCCACAAGGTCTGGCCAGCGGCCCGGTGCAGGGCAGGAGGGAGGGCCACAAGGTCTTCCAAGGCAGGCCCTGTTGCAGGCAGGCGGGTGGGTCCAAAGGTTCCTGGCCCAAGCAGGCCCCGGTGGCAGGCAGGAGGGAGGGCCCACAAGGTCTGCCAATCAGGCCCGGTGCGGCAGGAGGGGGGACCCAAGGTCTCCAAGCAGGCCCGGTGCAGGGAGGAGGGAGGGCCCAAGGTCTGCCAAGCAGGGCCCGGTGCCGGCCAGGAGGGAGGGCCCACAGGTCTGCCCAACCGGCCCTGTGCAGGCAAGGCGGGTGGGCCGGCAAGGTCTGCCCAAGCAGGCCCGGTGGCAGGCAGGCGGGAGGGCCACAAGGGTCCGGCCAAGCAGGCCCCTGTGCAGGCTGGCCGGGTGGGCCCGGTCCTGCCAAGCAGGCCCGGTGCAAGGCAGGAGGGAGGGCCCAAGGGTCTGGCCAAACAGGCCCTGGTGCAAGCAGGAGGGAAGGGCCACAAGGTCTGCCCCTGCCAAGCGTGCAGGCCCAGTCGGTGGCCACAGGTCTGCCAAGGCAAGGGAGGCCCTTGTGCCAGCAATGGAGGGAGGCCACAAGGTCGGCCAAGGCAGGCCCTGTGCCGGGCCAGCGGGTGGGCCACAGGTCTGCCCAAGCAGGCCCGGTTTCAGAGGAGGGAGGCCACAAGGTCGGCCAGGCAGGCCGGTGCGAGGGCAGGCCGGGGTGGGCACAACAGGTCCTGCCAAGGCAAGGCCCTGGTGAAGGCAGGCCGGGAATGGCCACACGGGCTGCCAAGGGTAGGCCCTGTGCAGGCAAGGAGGGAGGGCCACAAAGGTCTGCCAAGCAGGCCCCGGTGCAGGGCAGGAGGGAGGGCCCAAGGTCTGCCAAGGCAGGCCCGGTGCAGGCAGGAGGGAGGGCACAGGTCTGCCAAGTCAGGGCCCTGTGCAGGCAGGCGGGGTGGGCCCCAACAAGGTCTGCCAAGCAGTCCCTGTGCAGGCAGGCGGGAGGGCCACAAGGTTCTGCCAAGGCAGGCCCTGTGCAGGCAGGCGGGAGGGCCACAAGGTCTGCCAAGCAGGCCCTGTGCAGGCAGGCGGGCGTGCCACAAGGTCTGCCAAGCAGGCCCGGTGCAGGCAGGAGGGAGGGCCACAAGGTCTGCCAAGCAGGCCCCGTGCAGGCAGGGGGGCGGGCCCACAAGGTCTGCCCAAGCAGGGCCCTGTGGCAGGGTCAGGCCAGGGTGGGCCACAAGGTCTCCAAGCGGCCCGGTGCAGGCAGGAGGGAGGGCCACAAGGGTCTGCCCAGCGGCTGTGCACAGGCGGGTGGGCCACAAGGTCTGCCAAGCAGGCCCGTGCAGGCCAGGAGGGAGGCCACAAGGTCGCCAAGTAGGCCTGTCAGGCAGGAGGGAGGGCCACAAAGGTCCCTGCCAAGCAGGCCCTGTGCAGGCAGGCGGGGTGGGCCACAAGGGTCTAGCCAGCAGGCCCGGTGCAGGAGGAAGGGAGGGCCCACAAAGGTCTGCCAAGCAGGCCCTGTGCATGGAAGGGGGCCACAAAGGTCTGCCAAGGGCAGGCCCGTGCAGGCAGGAGGGAGGGCCACAAGGTCTGCCAAGCAGGCCCTGTGCAGGCAGGAGGGAGGGCCACAAGGTCTGCCAAGCAGGCCCGGTGCAGGCAGGAGTGAGGGCCACAAGGTCTGCCCAGCAGGCCCTGTGGCAGGCAGGCCCGGTGCAAGAGGCACAAGGTCTGCCAAGGCAGGCCCTGTGCAGGTAAAGAGGAGGGCCATGTCTGGACAGGGCAAGGACGGTCAGCAGGAGGGGAGGGCACAAGTCTGCCAAGTAGGCGTGCCAGCAGGAGAGCACCCAGGTCTGCCAAGCAGGCCGGTGCAAGCAGGAGGAGGGGGCCACAAAGGTCTGCCAAGAGGCCCTGTTGGGGCAGGCAGGCGGGGGCCCACAGGTCTACAGGCCATGCCCGGTGCAGGCAGAGGAGGCCACAAGGTCTGCCAAGCAGGCCCGTGCAGGCAGGAGGGAGGCCAAAGGTCTGCCAAGCAGGCCCTGTGCAGGCAGGAGGAGGGCCACAAGGTCTGCAAGCAGGCCCTGTGCAGGCAGGAGGGAGGGCAACAGGTCTGAAAAGCAGGCCCTGTAGGAGGGAGGGCCACAAGGTCCTGCCAAGCAGGCCCTGGTGCCAGCCAGGAGGGAGGGCCCAACAAGGTCTGCCAAGGTAGGCCCGGTGCCAGGCAAGGAGGGAGGGGCCTACAAGGTCCTGCCAAGCAGGCCCGGTGGGCATGGCAGGAGGGAGGGCCAACAACAGGTCTGCCAAGCAGGCCCTGTGCAGGTCAGGCGGGTTGGGCCAAAACAGGTCTGCCAAGCAGGCCCTGGTGCATGGCAGGCGGGAGGGCCTACAAGGTCTGCCAAAGCAGGCCCCGGTGCGGCAGGCGGGAGGGCCCAAGGTCTGGGCCAATCAAGGCCCCTGTGCCCAAGGCAGGAGGGAGGGCCACAAGGTCTGCCAAGGCAGGCCCTGGTGGGCCAGGCAGGTGGGAGGGTCCACAGGTTGCCAAGGCAGGCCCCTGGGTGCAGGCAGGAGGGAGGGCCACAAGGTCCTGCCAAGCAAGGCCCTGGTGCATGGCAGGGAGGGTTGGGGTCCACAAGGTCTGCCAAGCAAGGCCCTGTGCAGGAGGCTGGTGGGCACGGGGGTCCCAAGGGCAAAGGCAGGCCCGGTGCAGGAGGAGGGAGGGCCACAAGGTACTGCCAAGCAGGGCCCTGTGCAGGCGGCCCGGTGGCCACAAGGTCTGCCAAGCAGGCCCTGTGCAGGCAAGGAGGGAGGGCCCAGGTCTGCCAGCAGGCCCTGTGCAGGCGGAGGGAGGGGCCACAAGGTCTGCCAAGCAGGCCCGTGCAGGCAGGAGGGAGGGCCACAAGGTCCTGCCAAGCGGCCCTGTGCAGGCGGAGGGAGGGCCCACAAGGTCTGCCAAGCAGGCCCTGGTCAGGCAGGAAGGGAGGGCGGCCCACAAGGTCCTGCCAAGCAGGCCCTGTGGCAGGTAAGGGAAGGTGAGGGCGGCAACCAAGGTCTGCCAAGCAGGCCCCTGTCAGCCAGGCCCGGTGGGCCACAAGGTCTGCCAAGTAGGCCCGGTCAGGAAGGAGGGAGGGCCACAAGGTCCCTGCCAAGCAGGCCCGGTGCAGGCAAGGGGGAGGCCACAAGGTCTGCCAAGCAGGCCCTGTGCAGGCAGGCGGGTGGGCCACAAGGGTCCTGCCTCATCAGGCACCTGGTGCAAGCAGGAGGGAGGGGCCACAAGGTCTGCCAAGCAGGCCCGGTGGCAGGGGGGCAGGAGGGAGGGGCCCACAAGGGTCTCCAAGTAGGCCCTGTGCAGGAAGGAGGGAGGGCCACAAGGTCCGGCCAGCAGGCCCTGTGCAGGAAGGGCGGGTGGGCCACCAAGGTCTTCCAAGCAGGCCCTGGTGAGGCAAAGGCAAGGAGGGAGGGCCACAAGGTCTGCCAAGCAGGCCCTGTGCAGGCAAGGAGGGAGGGCCACAAGGTCTTGCCAAAGCAGGCCCTGTGCAGGCCGGCGGGAGGGCCACAAGGTTCTGCCAAGCAGGCCCTGGTGCAGGGCAGGCGGACGCCACGAAGGTCTGCCAAGCAGGCCCCTGTGGCAGGTAGGCGGGGTGGGCCACAAGGTCTGCCAAGCAGGCCCTGTGCAGGCCATTAGGGAGGGCCACAAGGTCCGGCCAATCCCAAGGGCCCTGGTGCAGGCAGGAGGGAGGGCCACAAGGTCTGCCAAGCAGGCCTGGTGGGCCAGCAAGGAGGGAGGGCACCAAGGTCTGCCAAGCCAGGCCCTGGGGGCCTTGCCAAGGCCGGCCCGGGAGGGCCACCAAGGTTCTGCCAACAGGCCCGGTGCAGGTAGGAGGGAAGGGCCACAAGGTCGCCCAAGCCGGCCCGGTGCAGGCAGGAGGGAGGGCCACAAAGGGTCTGCCAAGCAGGCCCGCGGTACCAGGCCAAGGAGGGAAGGGCCACAAGGTCTGCCAAGCAGGCCCGGTGCGGCAGGAGGGAGGGCCACAAGGCTCCAAGCAGGCCCTTTGCAGGGCAGGAGGGAGGGCCACAAGGTCTGCCAAGCAGGCCCTGTGCAGGCAGTCGTGAGGGCCACAAGGTCCTGCCAAGGGCCAGGGCCCCGTGCGGCAAGGAGGGAGGCCACCAAGGTTCTGCCAAGCCAAGGCCCGGTTGCAGGCCCCAGGCGGGTGGGCCACAGGTCTGCCAAGGCAGGGCCCCGTGCAGGGCCAGGAGGGAGGGCCAACAAGGTCTTGCCAAGCAGGCCCCGGTGCAGGCAGGAGGTGGGCCACAAGGTCTGCCAAGGGCCAGGCCCTGTGCAAGGCGATGCGGAGGGCCACAGGTCTGCCAAGCAAGGCCCGGTGCAGGGGCCCCAGGCGTAGGGCCACAAGGTCTGCCAAGGCAGGGCCCCGTGCAAGGGCCAGGAGGAGGGCCGAACAAAGGTCTGCCAAGCGGCCCCCGTGCAAGGCAGGAGGGAGGGCCCCACAAGGGTCTGCCAGGCAGGCCCCGGGTGCAGGGCCGGAGGGAAAGGGCCACAATGTCTGCCAAGCAGGCCCCGTGCAGGCAGGATGGAGGGCCACAGGTCTGCCAAGGCAGGCCCGCGTGCAGGGCCAGGCGGGAATGGCCACAAGGTCTGCCAAGTGGCCCCCGTGCCAAGGCAGGGAAGGGAGGGCCACAAGGTCTGCCAAGGGCAGGGCCCCGGGTGCAGGCAGGCGGGTGGGCCACAAGGTCTGCAAGGCAGGCCCCGTGCAGGGCCAAGGAGGAGGGCCAGGAAGGTCCCTGCCAACAGGCCCCTGTGCAGGCAGGAGGGCGGAGGGCCACAAGGTCTGCCCAAGCAAGGCCCCGTGGCATGGCCCCCAAGGCGGAGGGCCACAAGGTCTGCCAAGGCAGGCCCCTTTTTTGCAGGCAGGCGGGATGAAGCCAGAAGGTCGGCCAAGCAGGCCCCCCGTGCAGGCAGCGGGAGGGCCACAATGTCGCCAGCCGGCCCCGTGCAGGCAGGCGGAGGGCCAGCAGGTCTGCCAAGCAGGCCGCCGTGCAGGCAGGCGGGAGGGCCACAAGGTCCTGCCAAGCAGGCCCCGTGCAGGCAGGCGGGAGGGCAAAGGTCCTGCCAAGACAGGCCCCGTGCAGGCAGGGCGGGAGGGCCACAAGGTCTGCCAAGCAGGCCCGTCAGGCAGGCGGGAGGGCCAGAAGGTCTGCCAAGCAGGCCCCTTGGCAGGCAGGAGGAGGGCCACAAGTCTGGCCAAGGCAGGCCCCGTGCAGGACAGGCGGGAGGGCCACAAGGTCTGCCAAGCAGGCCCCGTGCAGGCAGGCGGGAGGGCCACAAGGTCTGCCAAGCAGGCCCCGTGCAGGCAGGCGGGAGGGCCACAAGGTCTGCCAAGCAGGCCCCGTGCAGGCAGGCGGGAGGGCCACAACGGTCTGCAGCAGCCCCGGGCAGGCAGCGGGATGCACAAGGTCTCCAAGCAGGGCCCCGTGCAGGCAGGCGGGAGGCAAAGTCTGCCAAGCAGGCCCCGTGCAGGCAGGAGGGTCCACAAGATCTGCAAACAAGGCGTGCAGCAGGAGGGAGGGCCAGGTCGCCAAGCAGGCCCCGTGAGGCAGGAGGGAGGGCCACAAGGTCTGCAAGCAGGCCGGTGCAGGCAGGAGGGAGGCCACAAGGTCGCAAAGCAGGCCCGTGCAGGCAGGCGGGAGGGCCACAAGGTCTGCCAAGCAGGCCCGGTGCAGGCAGGCGGGAGGGCCACAAGGTCTGCCAAGCAGGCCCGTGAGGCGGACGGGAGTGGCACAAGGTCTGCCAAGCAGGCCCCGTGCAGGCAGGAGGGGGACACAAGGTCTGCCAAGCAGTCCCCGTGCAGGCAGGAGGGAGGGCCACCCACAAGTCGCCAAGCAGGCCCCGTGCAGGCAGGCGGGAGGGCCACAAGGTTCTGCCAAAGTAGGCCCCGTGAAGCAGGAGGGAGGGCCACAAGGTCTGCCAAGCAGGCCCGTGCAGGCAGGCGGGTGGGCAACAAGGTCTGCCAAGGCAGGCCCCGTGCAGCAGGAGGGAGGGCCAACAAGGGTCTGCCAAGCAGGCCCGTGCAGGCAGGCGGTGAGGGCCAGAAGGTCTGCCAAGCAGGCCCCGTGCAGGGCAGGCGGGAGGGCCACAAAGGTCTGCCAAAGGCCCCGTGCAGGGCAGGGCGGGCAGGGCCACAAGGTCGCCAAGCAGGCCCCGTGCAGGCAGGCGGAGGGAGGCCACAAGGGCGCCAAAGCAGGGCCCCGTGCAGGCAGGCGGGAGGCACAGAGTCTGCCAAGCAGGCCCGTGCAGGCAGGCGGGAGGTCCACAAGGTCTGCCAAGGCAGGCCCCGTGAGGGCAGGCGGGAGGGCCAGAGGTCTGCCAAGCAGGCCCCGTGCAGGCAGGAGGAGAGGGCCACAAGGTCGCAATGCAGGCCCCGTGCAGGCAGGCGGGAGGGCCAGAAGGTCTGCCAAGCAGGCCCGTGCAGGGCAGGCGGGACGAGGGCCACAAGGTCTTGCCCAAGCAGGCCCGTGCAGGCAGGCGGTGAGGGCAAAAGGTCTGCCAAAGCAGGCCCCGTTGCAGGCAGGCGGGAGGCCAACCAAGGTCTGCCAAGCAGGCCCCGTGCAGGCAGGAGGGAGGTCCACAAGATCTGCCAAGCAGGCCCCGTGCAGGCAGGAGGGAGGGCCACAAGGTCGCCCAAGCAGGCCCGGCAGGCAGGAGAGGAGGGCAAAAAGGTTGTCAAGCAGGCCCGGTTGCAGGCAGTAGGGAGGGCAACCAAGGTCCGCAAGCAGGGCCCGTTGCAGGCAGGAGGGAGGCACAAGGTCTGACAAGCAGGCCCGGTGCAGGCAGGAGGGGAGAGGCCACAAAGGTCTGCCAAGCACGGCCAGTGCAGGCAGGCGGGAGGGCACAAGGTCTGCCAAGCAGGCCACGTGCCGGCAGGCGGGTGGGACACAGGTCTGCCAAGCAGGCACCGTGCAGGCAGCGTGGAAGGCCACAAGGTCTGACAAGCTAGGCCCTGTGCAGCGGCGCGTGCAGGCAGGCGGGAGGGCCACAAGGTCTGACAAGCAGGCCCCTTGCATGCAGGCAGGCAGGCAGGCGGGCGGGCCCAGGTCTGCCAAGCAGGCCCGTGCAGGCAGGCGGGAGGGCCAGGTCGCCAAGCAGGCCCCGTGCAGGCAGGCGGTAGGGCCAGGTCTGCCAAGAGGCCCTGTGCAGGCAGGCGGGCGGGCAAAAGGTCTGCCAAGCAGGCCCGGTGCGGCAGGCGGGCAGGCCAGAAGGTCTGAGAGAGCCTGGTGTGGGCAGGCGGGATGAAGGTCTACCGAGCAGGACCGGTGCAGGCAGGCAGGCAGGCCAGAAGGTCTGCCGAGCAGGCCTGGTGCGGGCAGGCGGGCGGGCCAGAAGGTCTGCCGAGCAGGCCCGGTGCAGGCAGGCGTTCGGGCCAGAAGGTCTGCCAAGCAGGCCCAGTGTAGGCAGGCCAGAATGTCTGCCAAGCAGGCCCAGTGCAGGCAGGCCAGAAGGTCTGCCAAACAGGTCCGGTGAGGGCAGGCAGGCGGGCCAGAAACTTTGCCGAGCTGGCCCGATGCAGGCAAGTGTGCGGGCCACAAGGTCTGCCAAGCAGGCTTGGTGCGGGCAAGCGGGAGGGCCACAAGGTCTGCCAAGTAGGCCCGGTGCAGGTAGGCGGGCGGGCCAGAAGGTCTGCCAAGCAGGCCCGGTGCCGGCAGGTGGGCGGGCGAGAATGTCTGCCAAGCAGGCCCACACCAGAAGGTCTGGCAAGCAGGCCCGGTCCGGGCAGGCGGGCGGGCCAGAAGGTCTGCCGAGCTGGACTGGTGCGGACAGGCGGACGGGCCAGAAGGTCTGCCAAGCCGGCCCGGTGCAGGCTGGCAGGCGGGCCATGAGGTCTGCCGAGCTGAGGTCTGCCGAGCCGACCAGGTGCGGGCAGGCGGCAGGCCATGAGGTCTGCCAAGCCGGCCCGGTGCGGGCAGGTGATCCGGCCATGAGGTCTGCATAGCAGCATTTTTGCATAGCATGCTGTTACCAGGCCTTACTAAAATAATTCAGTGGTTTTTTTTCTTCACAAAGGCAGACTCTTCTATAAAGTTTTAAAGAAATAACAATGCAAAATTCAATAAACATCATGCAATAAAATCTATCAAAATTTACAGTTAAATTGTAAATGAATTAGCTGATGGTAATAACCCTTACTGTTAGGTTCAACATATTTTGAAAATACACTTTATGGGTTCTGTAAGGGACTTTTTAACTAAAAATGGAAAACTGAAAACAAGGCATTCAACGATAAATGTCCACACATCTGTAATTTACAGTAAAAGTCTAGTCATTAGTTCAAGTTACATAAAATTGAAAAATAGCCAAGAGCGATGATTTATTTCTGTTTTCGTAATGTATTCAGTAAAGTCGATCTCGAAAGGATTTAGTTTTTGTGAACTGCAGAAAATTTACCTCCTTGATTACTGTTTCATACCTTTTACTATTTTACTAATTCTCTCTCTCTCTCTCTCTCTCTCTCTCTCTCTCTCTCTCTCTCTCTCTCTCTCTCTGTTTAGGGGTTAGCTGACAAAAATGAGGAGGCGGAGAGGTAGGTCTGTACGTATTTGTATTATGTGAAATGTGGGTCTCCTTGCCAATGTTATTCAGAGTTCAAAAATAGATTGCTTCACATTAATGAAGCATGTTTATCGTGTTCAGTACTCTCTTAGTACAATAACCTGACAACAGAAAGAATATCCTTAATTTGGTGATAAGGTTCATCAATAAATAGCTTTATACGGTAGACATATTTATTGAATAGTTATATCTATTAAATAGATATGCATCATTTATGGAAATCAGGAACAGTAAAAATAAATTCTTCTGTTTGACTAAGGATCACTTTGATTCTACGCTTAAACAAAGGATTGAAAGTTTGGCCCAATTGTTCTTAGACCATTTCAGAACTGCAGATCATCTGGCTGAAAAAAAATTCTGATATTTACGACCAAAGAAAGTGAAAATTATCAAATTTGTTAATGGGAAGACTAAGGTATTGTTTGCAATATGAACCTTATAGTCCCGCAGCCCGGACCATTGAGTTACAACGAACGAGATACCGACTGTAACCCCTACTGGTATTTAGGTGTAGACTTGTAAGTTGTGAAACTGACCGCCTGCCGAAAATATATGGGTGGCTTACTTAACAAGCACCACTAATTGCTTGCTAGATTTTGGGTCTAGATCCAATATATGAGATACCAGATGAAACTAATATATAATATATCCGCAGACTCTACTGATTATAGAATGAACAGTGACAGCCATTTTGGAGGGTGGGTTCCCCCTGACAGACGCACTGAAAAGGGGGATTTAATTGGATCTAGATCCAACTTGGGAGATACCGAGCAAAATTTATACTACAATAGCACTGCACATCCTAGAATACTGTGCTGGTAATGACAGACATTTTAGTGGGTGGTTACCCCCTGACAGACACCCCAGATTGAGTGGGGAAGGGGAGGGGGAGGTGAATACAGGAACGCATCCAACATTGGAGATACCAACTAAAATTTGTACTATGTAGCACCTCATATCCTAGAATGCTGTGATGGTAATGATGGACATTTTAGTGGGTGGTTTCCCCCTTACAGACACACCCTAACAGGTGGGCAGGGGGAAGGGCAAGCCCCGATAATTAATGTCTAGACTATTATAGTAGGCTACTATTGACCTGTATTATACATTATCGTGATATATTTAATAAATATTCTTATCCTTTCTATATCCTTTGTATTTATCTAACACAGTGGTTTCCAACCAATTTGGCACTTTGAGGAACCCCTGAGACAATTTTCCTCATCCCAAGGACCCCAATATAGTTATATATATATATATAGTATATATATATATATATTATATATTATATAATATCTATATATATATATATATTCGTATTATATATATCTATATATATAGATATAATATTATATATATATATACGTATATATATATATATATATATAATATATATATATAATGAATGGCATTGTCGCTTCTAGAAAGTCGGATCTTTAATAAAAAGAGTATGGCCAGCAGAAACTTCAGCATTTTTTCGTTAAAACTTTATTTTCGTCGAACGCCTACGTTCGGGATACAAATCCCATCTTCAGGGCTAAAAACAAGGAAAAAATTAAAATTCTATACATTAAATCAGACTAAAATGGGGCACAGTAATAAATTATGCTATTTTCAAAAAAAATATAGATAATAGATTAATTAACAATATATCAGTGAAATTCGAATTTATATAAAAGTATGACGGTAACTAATTGAATAAGAGATCGACAGTAAAAAGCAAAGCTACTAAGTACGATGACACTTCAAAATAAATAAAACAAGCAAACACTTAAAAAACACAAACCACACGTGAACAACTAAAAAAGAAAATTACGTTATTACTAAAAACAGGAGAAAAACATTGAATCGTAACAGGCAAAAAATTTCTGTTTATGATTACAAAAGGAGAAAAATTAAAGAAAAAAAAAATATATATATATATATAAAGGCGGACACAAAGCAAAAAATAGCGAAACGAGAACTCACCGGTACAGAAGTATAGATAAGACTGAATTATTTTTTATTTTTGACTAAAGGGGAGAGACAAATATAAAGGCGAGAAGGTAGAAAGGGCGAATGGTCTATTAAGTAATGTTCAGTTGTACAGCAGTTGAATGGTTGTTGAGGGTTGGTGACAATTGTTTAATGAAGAGGGACTCGAGAATGGGTAATGACCGGTTATCTATTGCTTGGGATAAGATTTTAAAATCATTGTACTGAATGTTATGTTTACATTTTATTGCATGGTTGCGTATTGCAGAAAATTCTTTCTTAGATAAAGTTATTCCTGTTCGGTGACTGACACCCCGATGGCAGTCGATGCGAACCTTCAACAGCCGACTCGAATTACCGACATAGGTTCCCAAATTACATTTGGGACAAGTAAACAAATATACCGTTGAAGATCGCATCAACTGCGGTAGGGTGTCCTTGAACTTGAAAAGACTTCTGATTTTTAAGGGTTTTTGAAGATAAAATTAAATTTGAACATATGGGTACATATTGCTGAGTACGACGGTGAGCTCTCGCTTTACAAGTTTATATGTTGAACAAAAAGGCAAGGATATATACAGTTCTTTTTTAGGTACATTAAAAGTGGGTGCTTTCGGTTTAACAATGTCATTTAAAAATTCTCTCAAGATTTTCTCAAATAGGTGGGATGGATAGCAATTTCTGTTAAAATAGTTTTGCAAGAAAACTACTTCCTCATGGAATTTGACCCAGTTGCATGACACATTATAAGCTCTACACAATAATGTCTTGCATGCATTAAGTTTAAAAACCAACGGACAAAAGCTAAAGAAATTTGTTCCTAAACCAGTAAAAGTCTTCTTTTCTAAAAACACCAGTTAGAAATTTATCATTACATCGTGAAATTGTTATATCTAAAAATGGCAGTTCGTTATTCGATTCTATGTCCATAGTAAAATAATTGTGTCGGATGAAATGAGTTAATGAAATTAAGGAACAAATGTGCATGATCTTTATCTTTAAAAAGTACAAACGTATCGTCTACGTATCTTTTATAAAAAATGGGTTTAAAAGATGAAGGACACTGGTCAAGAAATAGTTTTTCCAAGTGACATAAAAATATTGGCAAATGTGGGACCTAAAGGAGAGCCCATTGCCATGCCATCAGTTGTTTGTAAATTTTCCCGTAAAAACTGAAATAGTTTATCCATCACAGCCAGTTCCAAAAAGTTTCCTAAAAGAGTCAGTATCAAAACAAAACCTTCAAAAACACTATCTTCGGTAGGGAATAAAGCACTAATTATTATATCTATGGTTTCGTTGAGAGGTACATTGGTGAACAGTGAGGATACATCGTAAACTAACCATAAAATGACCAGGTGTTGCTGTAAAATCTCGGGAATAAATTGGGAGGAATTCAGTAATGTATGTTCATTGCTTGTTAAACCGTTGAGTAGGGGGACTGGGGTAGAAATTTGGCTAAGGCAAAATTTGGTGCGTTATAGGGCAGCTAAATATTGGCGTAAAGGAACATTTTCTTTTATGGATTTTTAGGTAACCCATAAAAGGAACTGAAAAGAAGAGCCCAGTACTATAAAGAGACCGATATGTCTGATCATTCATTCCATTATTGTCAAAAAGTTGTTTAAGGCTGCGATTAATCTTGTCTCGGTCTTGAATATTAGACTAAATTCTGGAGGTCCAACCTCCCTAAATTTGTAGTGTCGGAAAGGACATTGTTCATCTTGTTGATATATGCATCCCTATCCAGTAGGACAATGCCTTTACCCTTATCGGGGGGACATACAATAATGTCTTCTCTCCTGGGACAGCGACTTGAGAATTTGAAAGTCATTACTTTTAAAAATGGAAACCATGAAGGAGCCCTATATGATTTATAAGATTTATGAGCAACACCCTGAATGAACTGACGAGCCTTCTCTAAGTTGGTGTGGGAAGGTAGTTGGCGAATGGTATCGAAAAATATTTCAAAGGGCAAAAAGAATTTTGAAAAATTTGGTCTAAAATTGGGAAGGCAAAACGTCCAAGCCAAAGGAAAGAAGGAACTCTTCCTTTTCTGAGAGGGAGTAACTAGAGAAATTGAAACAACATCCTTTGGTGCTATAAATTTCGGTTGCTTAAGTCCCAATTTTAGAGAAGCTTACGCTTATGAACAGATTCAGTGTCAGTTATAAAAGTACTTACATTTTTGTTTAATAAACTTTTCATTAATAACCTATCAAGTAAGGTCAGAGAATTGAAAATTTTTAGGACAACAGGGATACAGTGGACTGTAGTCTTCTAATAGCTCCGGTCTTAAAAGCAATCTCCATATTCAAAAGAGTTTCGGTGGAAGTTCTATAAAAGTCAGTGTTATATAAAGAGGATCTGTAGAGCTTGAATTTGACAAAATTTGGTGTGATATTACTCATTTTACAGTAAAGTAGGAAATCATGGTCAAGTTCGGCTTTTTTGAGTTTCTTCGTCGAGGATTCCAGACGGCGATAAAGTTTGATTGTGGATCCATTGTACTTTTGTCGAAGATAATGAATGGCATTGTCGCTTCTAGAAAGTCGGATCTTTAATAAAAGAGTATGGCCAGCAGAAACTTCAGCATTTTTTCGTTAAAACTTTATTTTCGTCGAACGCCTACGTTTCGGGATACAAATCCCATCTTCAGGGCTAAAAACAAGGAAAAAATTAAATTCTATACATTAAATCAGGACTAAAATGGGGCACAGTAATAAATTATGCTATTTATATATATAGATAGATTAATTAACAATATATCAGTGAAATTCGAATTTTATATAAAAGTATGACGGTAACTAATTGAATAAGAGATCGACAGTAAAAAGCAAAGCTACTAAGTACGATGACACTTCAAATAAATAAACAAGCAAAACACTTAAAAAACACAAACCACACGTGAACAACTAAGAAAATTACGTTATTACTAAAACAAGAGAAACACATTGAATCGTAACAGCAAAAAATTTCTGTTTATGATTACAAAAGGAGAAAAAATTAAAAAAGAAAAAAAAAATATATTATATATATATAAAGGCGGACACAAAGCAAAAAATAGCGAAACGAGAACTCACCGATCAGAAGTATAGATAAGACTGAATTATTTTTATTTTTGACTAAAGGGGAGAGACAAATATAAAGGCGAGAAGGTAGAAAGGGCGAATGGTCTATTAAGTAATGTTCAGTTGTACAGCAGTTGAATGGTTGTTGAGGGTTGGTGACAATTGTTTAATGAAGAGGGACTCGAGAATGGGTAATGACCGGTTATCTATTGCTTGGGATAAGATTTTAAAATCATTGTACTGAATGTTATGTTTACATTTTATTGCATGGTTGCGTATTGCAGAAAATTCTTTCTTAGATAAAGTTATTCCTGTTCGGTGACTGACACCCCGATGGCAGTCGATGCGAACCTTCAACAGCCGACTCGAATTACCGACATAGGTTCCCAAATTACATTTGGGACAAGTAAACAAATATACCGTTGAAGATCGCATCAACTGCGGTAGGGTGTCCTTGAACTTGAAAAGACTTCTGATTTTTAAGGGGTTTTGAAGATAAAATTAAATTTAACATATGGGTACATATTGCTGAGTACGACGGGTGAGCTCTCGCTTTACAAGTTTATATGTTGAACAAAAAGACAAGGATATTTACAGTTCTTTTTTAGGTACATTAAAAGTGGGTGTTTTCGGTTTAACAATGTCAATTAAAAATTCTCTCAAGATTTTCTCAAAATAGGTGGGATGGATAGCAATTTCTGTTAAAATAGTTTGCAAGAAAACTACTTCCTCATGGAATTTGACCCAGTTGCATGACACATTATAAGCTCTACACAATAATGTCTTGCATGCATTAAGTTTAAAAAACCAACGGACAAAAGCTAAAGAAATTTGTTCCTAAACCAGTAAAAGTCTTCTTTCTAAAAACACCAGTTAGAAATTTATCATTACATCGTGAAATTGTTATATCTAAAAATGGCAGTTCGTTATTCGATTCTATGTCCATAGTAAAATTAATGTTCGGATGAAATGAGTTAATAAAATTAAGGAACAAATGTGCATGATCTTTATCTTTAAAAAGTTCAAACGTATCGTCTACGTATCTTTTATTAAAAAATGGGTTTAAAAGATGAAGGACACTGGTCAAGAAACGAAATAGTTTTCCAAGTGACACATAAAAATATTGGCAAATGTGGGACCTAAAGAAGAGCCCATTGCCATGCCATCACTTTGTTTGTAAATTTTCCCGTTAAAATGAAGTAGTTATCCATCACAGCCAGTTCCAAAAGTTTCCTAAAAGAGTCAATATCAAAACCTTCAAAAACAATATCTTCAGTAGGAAATAAAGCACTAATTATTATATCTATAGTTTCGGTGAGAGGTACATTCGTGAACGGTGAGGATACATCTTGACTAGCCATAAAATGACCAGGGTGTTGCTGTAAAATCTCGGGAATAAATTGGGAGGAATTCAGTAATGTATGTTCATTGCTTGTTAAACCGTTGAGTAGGGGGACTAGAAATTTGGCTAAGGCAAAATTTGGCGAGTTATAGGAAGCTAATATTGGACGCAAAGGAACATTTTCTTTATGGATTTTAGGTAACCCATACAAGGAATTGAAAGAAAAGCCAGTACTATAAAGAGACCGATATGTTTGATCATTCAAAACATTATTGTCAAAAAGTTGTTTAAGGCTGCGATTGATCTTTTCCTCGGTCTTGAATATTAGACTAAATTTGGAGGTCAACCTCCCTAAATTTTGTAGTGTCGGAAACGACATTGTTCATCTTGTTGATATATGCATCCCTATCCAGTAGGACAATGCCTTTACCCTTATCGGGGGACATACAATAATGTCTTCTCTCTGGGACAGCGACTTGAGAATTTGAAAGTCATTACTTTTAAAAATGGAAACATGAAGGAGCCCTATATGATTTATAAGATTTATGAGCAACACCTGAATGAACTGACGAGCCTTCTCTAAGTTGGTGGTGGGAAGGTAGTTGGCGAATGGTATCGAAAATATTTCAAAGGGCAAAAAGAATTTTGAAAAATTTGGTCTAAAATTGGGAAAAGGCAAAAGTCCAAGCCAAAGGAAAGAAGGAACTCTTCCTTTTCTGAGAGGGAGTAACTAGAGAAATTGAAAACAACATCCTTTGGTGCTATAAATTTCGGTTGCTTAAGTCCAATTTTAGAAGCTTAACGCTTATGAACAGATTCAGTGTCAGTTATAAAAGTACTTACATTTTTGTTTAATAAACTTTTCATTAATAACCTATCAAGTAAGGTCAGAGAATTGAAAAAATTTTTAGACAACAGGGATACAGTGGACTGTAGTCTATCTAAAGCTCCGGTCTTAAAAGCAATCTCCATATTCAAAAGAGTTTCGGTGGAAGTTCTATAAAAGTCAGTGTTATATAAAGAGGATCTGTAGAGCTTGAATTTGACAAAATTTGGTGTGATATTACTCATTTTACAGTAAAGTAGGAAATCATGGTCAAGTTCGGCTTTTTGAGTTTCTTCGTCGAGGATTCCAGACGGCGATAAAGTTTGATTGTGGATCCTTGTACTTTTGTCGAAGATAATGAATGGCATTGTCGCTTCTAGAAAGTCGGATCTTTAATAAAAAGAGTATGGCCAGCAGAAACTTCAGCATTTTTTCGTTAAAACTTTATTTTCGTCGAACGCCTACGTTTCGGGATACAAATCCCATCTTCAGGGCTAAAAACAAGGAAAAAATTAAAAGTCTATATTAACATTAAATCAGACTAAAATGGGGCACAGTAATAAATTATGCTATTTAAAAAAAAATATATATATATAGATTAATTAACAATATATCAGTGAAATTCGAATTTTATATAAAAGTATGACGGTAACTAATTGAATAAGAGATCGACAGTAAAAAGCAAAGCTACTAAGTACGATGACACTTCAAAATAAATAAACAAGCAAAACACTTAAAAAACACAAACCACACGTGAACAACTAAGAAAATTACGTTATTACTAAAAACAGGAGAAAAACATTGAATCGTAACAGGCAAAAAATTTCTGTTTATGATTACAAAAGGAGAAAAATTAAAGAAAAAAAAAATATATATATATATATAAAGGCGGACACAAAGCAAAAAATAGCGAAACGAGAACTCACCGGTACAGAAGTATAGATAAGACTGAATTATTTTTTATTTTTGACTAAAGGGGAGAGACAAATATAAAGGCGAGAAGGTAGAAAGGGCGAATGGTCTATTAAGTAATGTTCAGTTGTACAGCAGTTGAATGGTTGTTGAGGGTTGGTGACAATTGTTTAATGAAGAGGGACTCGAGAATGGGTAATGACCGGTTATCTATTGCTTGGGATAAGATTTTAAAATCATTGTACTGAATGTTATGTTTACATTTTATTGCATGGTTGCGTATTGCAGAAAATTCTTTCTTAGATAAAGTTATTCCTGTTATGGTTAGTTACGATGTATCCTCACTGTTCACCAATGTACCTCTCAACGAAACCATAGATATAATAATTAGTGCTTTATTCCCTACCGAAGATAGTGTTTTTGAAGGTTTTGATACTGACTCTTTTAGGAAACTTTTGGAACTGGCTGTGATGGATAACTATTTCATTTTTAACGGGAAAATTTACAAAACAAACAAACTGATGGCATGGCAATGGGGCTCTCCTTTAGGTCCCACATTTGCCAATATTTTTATGTGTCACTTGGAAAAACTATTTCTTGACCAGTGTCCTTCATCTTTTAAACCCATTTTTTATAAAAGATACGTAGACGATACGTTTGTACTTTTTAAAGATAAAGATCATGCACATTTGTTCCTTAATTTCATTAACTCATTTCATCCGAACATTAATTTTACTATGGACATAGAATCGAATAACGAACTGCCATTTTTAGATATAACAATTTCACGATGTAATGATAAATTTCTAACTGGTGTTTTTAGAAAGAAGACTTTTACTGGTTTAGGAACAAATTTCTTTAGCTTTTGTCGTTGGTTTTTAAACTTAATGCATGCAAGACATTATTGTGTAGAGCTTTTAATGTGTCATGCAACTGGGTCAAATTCCATGAGGAAGTAGTTTTCTTGCAAAACTATTTTAACAGAAATTGCTATCCATCCCACCTATTTGAGAAAATCTTGAGAGAATTTTTAAATGACATTGTTAAACCGAAAGCACCCACTTTTATGTACCTAAAAAAGAACTGTATATATCCTTGCCTTTTTGTTCAACATATAAACTTGTAAAGCGAGAGCTCACCGTCGTACTCAGCAATATGTACCCATATGTTAAATTTAATTTTATCTTCAAAAACCCCTTAAAAATCAGAAGTCTTTTCAAGTTCAAGGACACCCTACCGCAGTTGATGCGATCTTCAACGGTATATTTGTTTACTTGTCCCAAATGTAATTTGGGAAACCTATGTCGGTAATTCGAGTCGGCTGTTGAAGGTTTCGCATCGACTGCCATCGGGGTTGTCAGTCACCGAACAGGAATAACTTTATCTAAGAAAGAATTTTCTGCAATACGCAAACCATGCAATAAAATGTAAACATAACATTCAGTACAATGATTTTAAAATCTTATCCCAAGCAATAGATAACCGGTCATTACCCATTCTCGAGTCCCTCTTCATTAAACAATTGTCACCAACCCTCAACAACCATTCAACTGCTGTACAACTGAACATTACTTAATAGACCATTCGCCCTTTCTACCTTCTCGCCTTTATATTTGTCTCTCCCCTTTAGTCAAAAATAAAAAATAATTCAGTCTTATCTATACTTCTGTACCGGTGAGTTCTCGTTTCGCTATTTTTTGCTTTGTGTCCGCCTTTATATATATATATATATATTTTTTTTTTTCTTTAATTTTTCTCCTTTATTTGTAATCATAAACAGAAATTTTTTGCCTGTTACGATTCAATGTTTTTCTCCTGTTTTTAGTAATAACGTAATTTTTCTTAGTTGTTCACGCGTGTGGTTTGTGTTTTTTAAGTGTTTTGCTTGTTTATTTATTTTGAAGTGTCATCGTACTTAGTAGCTTTGCTTTTTACTGTCGATCTCTTATTCAATTTGTTACCGTCATACTTTTATATAAAATTCGAATTTCACTGATATATTGTTAATTAATCTATATATATATATAAATAGCATAATTTATTACTGTGCCCCATTTTAGTCTGATTTAATGTATAGAATTTTAATTTTTTCCTTGTTTTTAGCCCTGAAAGATGGGATTTGTATCCCGAAACGTAGGCGTTCGACGAAAATAAAGTTTTAACGAAAAAAATGCTGAAGTTTCTGCTGGCCATACTCTTTTTATTATATATATATATATATAATATATAATATAGTATATATATATATATATATATATATATATATATATATATATATAGATATATATGAATATATTTGTTAGAAATAACCAATACATAATCACGTGTGGAACAGATCCAGATGTGAGTTAGAAATATATATATATATATATATATATATATATAATATATATATATATATATATATATACATATATATATATATATATATATATATATATATATATATATATATATAAAAGTCATATCACATTACCGTGATTCATATACAAATATCGAGCTACAAATGTCCTTTAATATCTAATTGGCTCTACTTGGGAATTAATATATTTTCATATATGTTTAAGCGAAGGGGAATTTTTTAGTCGATAAGAGATTTGCCGGTTCAGTGGCGCGTGACATCGACACCTTCGAATCCAGGACGACAGTGAAGCTTAAACCCACCCCGGTACCGCAAGAGGATATAAGTTTTTGCCGCCTCCCACCTCAAATACCTGTTGCTCTCAGGTATTCGTAGTTTTGGAGACTGCATCAACCCCCTCGACCACGGTAGCGTTGTTGTGCTTTTGACGGCACGTAGCCATTATAAAAGTCATATCACATTACCGTGATTCATATACAAATATCGAGCTACAAATGTCCTTTAATAACTAATTCGCTCTACCTCGGAATTAATATATTTTCCTGTATGTTTAACCGAGGGGGAATTTTTTAGTTGAAAGGGAATTTTTAGTCGATAACAGATTGCTGGCTCACGGGCGTGAACCATTGACACTTTCAAATCCAGGACGACAGTGAAGCTTAAACCCACCTCGCCACTGCAAGATGATATAAGTTTATGCTGCCTCCCACCTCATATACCTGTCGCCCATAGGTATTCATAGTTTTGGCTTTTGACAGCACGTAGCCATTATATAAGTCATATCGCATTACCGTGATTCATATACAAATATCGAGCTACAAATGTCCTTTAATATCTAATTTGCTCTACTTGGGAATTAATATATTTTCATATATGTTTAACCGAAGGAGAATTTTTTAGTCGAAGAGGAATATTTTATTCGATAAGAGATTTGCCGGCTCACAGCTCAAACCATCGACACCTCCAAATCCAGGATGACAGTGAAGCTTAAACCCACCTCGCTACCGCAAGAGGATATAAGTTTATGCCGCCTCCCCCCTCAAATACCTGTTGCTCTCAGGTATTCATAGTTTTGGAGACTCCATCAACCCCCTCAACCTCGGTGAGCCGGCATATCTCTCATCGACTAAAAAATTCCCCTTTGGTTAAACATTCATGAAAATATATTAATTCTGAGGTAGAGCGAATTAGATATTAAAGGACATTTGTAGCTCGATATTTGTATATGAATCACGGTAATGTGATATGATTTATATAATGGCTACATGCTGTCAAAAGCACTACAACCCTACTGAGGTCGAGTTGATGCAGTCTCCAAAACTACGAATACCTGAGAGCGACAGGTATTTGAGGTGGCAGGCGGCATAAACTTATATCCTCTTGCGGTGGCATTGTGGGTTTAAGCTTCACTGTCGTCCTGGATTTGAAGGTGTCGATGGTTCGCGCCCGTGAGCTGCAAATCTCTTATCGATTAAAAAATTCCCCTTCGGTTAAATATATATGAAAATATATTAATTCTGAGGTAGAGCGAATTAGATATTAAAGGACATTTGTAGCTCGATATTTATATATATATATATATATATATATATATATATATATATATATATATATATTATATATATATATATAAGCATTTGAAATAATTACCTTTAGTAAAACAGAGGAAAGAATCTCGCACCATATGTTACGATAAAATAAATGATAGGACTACGATTTCTCACGCCATGTTTAACGAAGAAAAATATATACTTATAAATAACAAATAATTAAATAAAACATGAATTCTCACAGAATCCTAAGGTTTCCGCGGAGGCCCGGTTGAGGAGGCTGATCTAACACAAAATTATATACTTGTTTCATATAAATAACAGTCATCTGTAGGTCCATGATAATTCAGTCATAGCATTATTTTGTCAAGCAAGCAACTGACTTCAATTACAGTACTCGCTTTAGCTTTGTTTACGAGATGAAAATTAATGTAGCGATGGCTGGAAGACTGGCACTGTAAAGTAGCATATAAGTTCTTATCATTATTAGAGTTATTGCTGTAAAATGTCTATGTACATAACATTTGTTAAACAGAGTAATACGCACCCATTAAATAGATAGTAATACATATGTAATATATACGCTATAGTCAGGGTACTGATCATAATAATTGTGCTATATCCTACTCGGTTCTTTTAGTTTCAACTGACTTTCATACTAATGAAATCATGGATACATTTTCGTATTATCTGTTTTATGAATGAATATTGTTATTATAGTCGATTTTTTTTTCGGCTGGTGTAAAATTCGTCTGATATAATACACCTGGCTGAGGAAGGACACAGAAGTTTTTTAAACAATCTCTCCACACACTAAGTTATTTTGAACATTTCCATTCTCTCAAAAAGATTATGAACAAATATAAGAGCAAACTAGACCAAAAGAAAATAATCACCTAGCATTAATGTAAAGAAAACAAGAGAAATGAAAAATTAGTGCTATTGTCAATTTTTTCTATCGTTAATGTTTAATGAGTAAGTGTTTAGCGAATTGTTAGGGCTTAGTGAGTAAGCGTTTAGTGAATGTTTATGAGAAAGTGTTTGATGAATGTTTAGGGTTTAGTCGATTTGGTTTAAGTTTGTCAGTAATTCAGTGAAATGTTTACTGAGTCTTTAGGGTTTAGTGAATGTTATGTGAATGTTATTGAATGTTTATTGTGTAAGTATTCAGTGAATGTTTTGTCTTTAGGGTTTCAGTGAATGTTTTGCGAATGTTAAGTGAGCGTTAATGAAGACTGTGAAGGTGGGGTTTCTGAATGGATTTTAGTGAATATTTAGTGTGTAAGTATTCAATGAGTGTTTCTAGGGGTTTTAGTGAATGTTTTGCTAATGTTAAGTGAGCGTTTAGTTAATGTCTAGTGAATGTTAGTGTTTAGCAAATGTTTAGTGTGTAATTGTTTACTAAGTTTTTAATGAGTGGATGTCCATTCACTGTTTAGTATTTAATAAGTATTTAGGGTTTGGTAAGCATTCAGTATTTAATGAGTGCTTAGGGTTTAGTGAGTGTTTAGTGTTTAATTAATGTTTAGGATTAAAGTGAGTGTAGTGAATGTTTACCGAGTGTTTGGGCGGCTATAATGAGTATTTAGTAAATTGGTGTTTTAAGTGTTTATTGAGCATAGTGTATAGTGAGTGCCTAGTGAGTGTTGGGTATTCAGTGTTTTGTGTTATTGAGTGTGTACATGTTAAGTGAGTGTGAGTGCTTACTGAGTAAGTGCATTGTGAGTGTTAGTGTTTAGTGATTGTACTACATTACTGTTTAGTTAGTGCTTCACTACAGTATGCAAAGAAAGTCCTGTATTTACACAGGAACCATTTATGCTTGACACTGCTTAGATCCAAGAGCAGATGCTTAGGCCTTGACCACAATGGAATGCTTAGGCCTGTTTTCGTAAGGTAATTTTGCTCTGTGAAATTGGGTCGAATAATAATAATAATAATAATAATAATAATAATAATAATAATAATAATAATAATATAATTAAAAAAGTAATATTAATAAAATATAGTAATAAGACCTGGACCGAGACCTTTCAATATAACCTTCCGAAGTCCCTCTCGGCAGGGATATCGCTACTCCAGTGATTGACGCCCTATGCCTTGCACACAGCTGACACATTTGCACATTCGGTTGTCCGATTTTTATGACTGTTTGAGACGCATTATAAATCATATTAGCAATGGTAAAAACATTGAACAGACGTGAGGATATAATATGATATTAATGCCTGTCTACTGGATATAATGAACAATTAAAGTAAAAATATTACTAGGGAGAAAATTAGCCGAATAATGGTCGTGAAAGCCAGCATCGATAGAATGTATTGAAACACATTACATAGGCTGCCTGTGGTGCCAGCCGGCGGGAAGTTAAGAGACAAACACAATCAGGTGGCTTTAAATATCAAACTGCGTATCATTTTTATTTGAGTTTAGGTTTTCTTCCCTGAAGATATATGGTACCTGATACTCGGTGATCAATTTGAGTGAGGCAGCCGAAAATAAGTGGATTAGATAATTGACATGATATTATAGACCAACTTAATTTGGGAGTCAGGAGCTCCAAGTTGTATGATCGTCAACTTCGGGAGGGGGAATAGAATGGGTGAAAATGTTTTAATGTTTATAGTTAGCCGCCTGTACTGAACAATTCATTCACATTTCCGTTTCCAGTAATTTTTTGTGGTGTGATACATCATCTCTTTGTGAATGTGCGGGTGTTAAAACGGCTCTTTATGATGGGACTTTGGTCTTAATATTAATCGAACTCCCATATGCGATAAAAATTTCATTTCATCCACACAACGGCCAACAGCAACTAAAGAACAATTCAGTTATGGTAAGACACGTTGGGCTACGAACCTCGACATGCTGCAGTGCCCTAACTGTAGGCAAAAAAAGAAAATGACAAATAACGCTATTAAAATGAGAACACTTATGTTGCATTTCGCTTTTAGAGGAATTGAGAGTGGCACCATATGATTGGTATAATTGTTCAAAAAATGGCTCAGCACACATACTTGTAGCTGTTTGTCACTTGTGACCCCCTCCCATTCAGATAAAATACTACTTTGTGTGAAGTGATAACTCTACAAACCAAAGGATAGTACTAATATTATGTACATATATACATATATATATATATATATATATATATATATCTATATATATATATATATATATACACATAATATTAGTATTATCCTTTGGTGTATTCAAGAAATATTGTGATGTTTCAGGATAAGAATACTGCCGGAGCTATTATTTAAAATTCCTATTTACATATGGAATATTTCACTTCGTTAATTCCATCACATCTATATAAAAACTGTGTATGAGGACTTATTAGGCTTGGTCTACTTTCTATAGTTTCACACACACAAACACACACACACATAGATATATATGTATATATATATATATATATATATATATATATATATATATATATATATATATATATGTATATATATATACATATATATCTGTGTGTGTGTGTGCGTGTGTGTGTGTTTGTGTGTGTGAAACTATAGAAAGTAGACCAAGCCTAATAAGTCTCATACACAGTTTTTAAATAGATGTGATGGAATTAACGAAGTGAAATATTCCATATGTCAATAGGAATTTTAAAAAATAGCTCCGACAGTAATTCTTATCCTGAAAAACATCACAATTTTATTTTCGAAATGTTTTGACTTTTACATTTTATCAGGCTCACGATTTTCAGATAATTGCCATATTCCTATTATTAATATGCCCTATGATAGATTTTGAATCATTTCAGTTTCCATCTCTCCCTTCCAATCGTAGGTTATGTCTGTGAAGGGGTAACAGCCTACTAAAATGTCTGGCATTACCATCAGAGCATTCTAGGATGTGCAGGGCTTTTGCAGTACAAATTTTACTTGGTATCTCCATGTTGGATGCAGATCCTGTCTCCCCCTCCCCCTCTCCACTCGTTGTGGGGCGTGTGTCAGGGGGTAACCACCCACTAAAATGGCTGTCATTACCAGCATAGTATTCTAGGATGTGCAGTACTATTGTAGTATAAATTTTGCTCGGTATCTCCTAAGTTGGATCTAGATCCAATTAAACCCCCCTTTTCAGTGCGTCTGTCAGGGGGAACCCACCCTCCAAAATGTCTGTCACTGTTCATTCCATAATCAGTAGAGTTTGCAGATATATTATAGATTATTTTTGTTTATCTGGTATCTCTATATTGGGTCTAGACCCAAAATCTAACAAGCAATTAGTGGTGCTTGTTAAGTAAGCCACCCATATATTTTCGGCAGACGGTCAGTTTCACAGCTTACAAGTCTACTCCTAAATACCGGTAGGGGTTACAGTCGGTATCTCGTTCATTGTATGTCAATGGTCCGGGCTGCCGCTGTATTAGTCACCCATAAATGAATAACAAGGCCCCAGGTCTGGTCGTTTGTTTAGCCAAAGAACATTACCCAATATGATACCAACTGTCGTTCCCAACATAAAGGTTTATCAACCTTGGGTCACGATGACAAAAAATGCGAACATGGCAACTCTATCATGGTCTTGCTCTGCGTAAGCACAGAATTGGTTCTTCATGCGTTGTATTTGTGTTTGGTAAGTGCTACCTAATACAGTTCATGTGTTTGCGATAGAGAAATACTTCCGGCAAAGCAATTAATACTTTAGAGGGATTCTGTTTTGTGTATTCAAGGGATTCATCACTTGCTGCGGAGTAAGTATTCATAGATTTTGTGAATAATGTTCCAGAGGCAAACACCCAATGTTTGTAAAGCAGAGAAAGGTCAGTATAGTAATATTGAAGTCGAAGGCTTATATTGCTTTGGTTAGTGAATAAGATAAATGTCAAGTTGGCAGGTAAACGTAAATAGTAAAAGTTGCATGTAGGATAATCATTTTGTTTGATGGCAAAAATCCTTGAAATGGCACTAACACGACGTTTTCTTTATCATGCCTCTAGGATAGAGAGAAAGGGAGTGGGGATCTTTGTTTTGAACCTCATTACCAAACGTGTATATCATCTTTATATCCGAAGTGCGAAACTTTGTATTTATACCTATTGGTATAGCCTACCAACACCCTGACGAGAGCATTTTTTTTTTTTATAGATTATTCTTAGGAGGAGCAGACACACTGGACGCATGTCTTCTTCCAGGGGAGTTTGAACTTTTATTTTGACCACGAAAATAGTCGTGATGGCAGTGATTTTAGAGAAATTATAGAAATATTATAGTTTGTTATTCAAATTAAGAGGCGAGCAATACATAACCATCTAGTATCTGCTATTCCAGTAACCATGGTAACTCTCTCTCTCTCTCTCTCTCTCTCTCTCCTCTCTCTCTCTCTCTCTCTGTAGAGAGGTTTATTAATGTCTTAAACATATGCAGTAAACCTTATGACGCTATGATATTTTACCAACGCGAAACAAATCATTGTTGTATGCTTAAATTACAGGTTTTATAGAATGAAGACTATGCAACTTGTCTTTTGTTGTTCACGATTGAAATCCGTATCCATCGTTAATGGCCTGAAATTTAGGTATTTAGGATCAGGTTGTTGGCTAAATGTTAATTTAGATTAGGCTGACTTAAGGACCACAAACCAAACCTTAACCCTTTCCGGTCTTGGGGCGGCTGGGAGCAGCCATCAATCCCTCTCATACTGGGTATTGAGGGCTGCTCACAGCAGCCCAACCCAAAACCGTAAATATCTTTGTAATAACTTGATATAGCGTCCCCTAAACTTAACCAATCCAAGGACTGTTTTCTGTGCTTGATATCTATATATTAAAGAAAACCTAATTCCCCAAATTCAGTCCATAATCTTCCTCCGAAAATAATTTTCAAAACTACGCCGAAAACTCCGCTTCTTTCGGCGAGACTATCTTATTTCTTCTCCCACGCCTCAGTGGTGTGGTTGGTATGGCGTTGGGTTCGATTCTCGGCCATTCCAATGAGGAGTGAGAGATGCGTATTTCTGGTGACAGAAGTCCACTAACGACGTGGTTCGGAAGTCACATAAAGCCGTTGGTCCCGTTGCTGAATATCCACTGGTTCCATGCAACGTAAAAACACCATGCCAACAAACAAACAATACCCCATTTCTCCAGCGAGTTTCCCAGGTGAAAGCCGCCTTTCGCTACTTCTAACTGGCTTTCATTTCACGTGTTTGTAACCCCCCCCCCCCACTGTCACCAAGTCGCCCTACATCCCTAAATTTGATTTAATAAGTAACTGGTGTTCTTCCCTCAGATCCAATGTATAATTTTTTGACTGAGGAACAACATCTTCACTGTAATCCATATTTCTAAAAAGAAAAGAAAGTCAGTCAGTCATCATCCGATAAGGTAGCTGCGTTCATATGATGAAGTCGAGAGCATCTTCTCTCCGGAAATCAGAATGATGCCAGTTAGTAAATTACCAAAGAATTATTTAAAATTTTACAGAAATAAATCCTTTATGAAAGCTCACACACACATATATAGTAGTGTTATTTAATTTGAAATAAAAATGCAAAAAATAGAAAATTACTGAGAGAACCATAAAATAAAACTTAAAGACAATCCTGATGATAAGGCAACACTATCGTACAGGCGATTATAATTGTCCATATACCCCACCCTACATACCCGACTGACCAACTTTCTTGATAGACGATGTAAATATGACAGAGAGAGAGAGAGAGAGAGAGAGAGAGAGAGAGAGAGAGAGAGAGTACACAAATCGATCGTCGCGGATATGTAGTCGCAACCTACTTTGTTTGTTGTTGTTTTGGTATCGCCGCCATATTGGTTTTGGTGTTCTTCCGCCGATTTCGGTCGGCGGTCGAGTGGGCCCGCGAATCTGTAGGTGCTCCCAATTATTATTATTGCTGCAAAGCACTCCTTTCTGGTATTTACCCCACCCAAAACCCCGATTCCCAACTGGGGGCCCCCAAGCTTGTTGGGTGGAAAAGGGGGTTAAAATAACATTTCCTCAAGAAAACAAGATGAGATTCACTGAAAAAACACCATTAAATGAAGGATTGTTAATTGTCTTTTAGAAACTGGTGATGCGGCCTGCTTCTGAAGAATTACCAAATAATAATATCATCACAGTCTGTTTTTATGTTGCTGTTATATGAAGAGGCTAGGGCCTATGTTAATTGCAAATAATGAAATTGAGACGATGGTATTAATTATCTTTGGTGAGTTACTCACCAAAGAAAAACTATGGGTACTGAGTTCCCGAAATAATACTAACAGGGGTCACTCACCAAAGAAAACTGTAGGTAATGGGTTACTCACTAAAGAAAAATTGTAGGTAGTGAATTACTTTAAGAAGTAAAACTGTAGGTAGAGAGTTACTCATGGGAGGAAAGCTGTAGGTAGTGAGTTACTCAGAAGGAAAACTATAGGTATAAAGACACATCCCAAAGAAAAACTGTTCTGTATGCAGTGAGCTATTTACGAAAGAAAAACTGTGACTCACTAATGGAGTGAGTCATTGAAGAAAATTGTAAGTACTGAATTACTCACAGAGTAAAGTGGGGAATTTTGGGATAAGTCGGTATAAAAACGAAACGATGATTTAAATCTGAAAACTTCAAGTCCACAGAGCGTGAATTGATGTGAGGTTAATTATATTATACTAACTGGTCCTTGGATGTGGAGAAGGCGGGAGATTAACCTCTGTATTTGATGGTTAATATGTAACTCCCGAATAAGAAATTAACGTGGTCTTGATACATATTCGTTTCATTACTCAAGAGAGAGAGAGAGAGAGAGAGAGAGAGAGAGAGAGAGAGAGAGAGAGAGAGATTAAAGTTGATTAGTATATCACCATGGAACTATAAACATGGAATGGACATGCGCGAAATCGCCGTGGGCAGCTGCATGCCGCCATTGCAAAGGGTGGAGAGAGAGAGAGAGAGCTAGCTTTGTATCACAATGCCCACCTCGCTATATTGGAGTGTACTCTGTTAATTTTCCATGACAATATCTTGTCCTCTATGACATTTATGTTGAAGTAAAATTAGTAGTACACATTATTTCCGAATCTAGTCATTTCTGTTTACATCATAATACATTTAAAATAGAACTGAAATTATTAGTATTATTAATAATAAGACTGGCATTGACAAGTGATCTGTATATTAAATTATTTATATCAACAAGTGTTTTTATTTTTGTAATAATGACTGATATAAGTAAGTAAGAGATCAGACAAAAAAGATACGTACTGCAAAAAATCCCTGAGAGAGATTTCAGCAATTTATAAACACCAAGAGACAAGGCATAGTTAAAATATTTTCAGAATATTTCCTGCTATGTTTTGATAAATCGAAATATCTCTCGTGGAATATAGAAAACCAACGAAAAATCGAGAGAGAGAGAGAGAGGAGGAGAGTATATGAACTGGGTAACACACTTCAGAGATGGCTTCCAGGTGTTGTTGGGACGTTGTTGTCCAGATGTTGTTCGAAATACGGAGAGAAGTCTTAACCCAGGATAATCTCGTATATTTGCTTTGAATGCCTATTCACTGGTGAGGCTTCTCCTGACGACTGATGATGGAGGTGAACAGTCCAAGGAAAAGGAACTGAACGAGAGAATTGCAGCCTTACGAGACACCATCCAGTGCCAGAGAGAGCAGCAGGTGAACTTGGACAGGATAATTCTTCAGCTGCAACAGAGGACCGACCACTCGAAGTTGAGACGTTGTTTCTGAAGGAGAACGATCAAGAGAAGAAAAAGGGAAAAAAACAGCAGCTCGAAGACAAGATCCTCAAGACAGAAGAAAATCAGCAGCTGATGGACAAGACAAAGGAATTTATGGCAGAGAAACGATGTCCTATGTGACTGTGAAGTTTGCAGAGGTAAAGTGCCAGGTTGAGAGGCAAGAGAAACTCCTACGACAGAAGGAGAAAGACCTGCAACTAAAGACCGCAGAAGCGGCGCGGATGGCGACTGGCGAGGCTCATCCTGGAAGAAAGCGATGCGACCGAAAAGCGCGAATCCGGCAGGAAAGACGTCGATGTGAGGTTCCAGTGCCTGCAGAATGAAGTGGAAGACATAACGAAGGAAAAGGGTGGACTCCAGTGTGAAGATCAGGCTGCGTAACTCAGAGGAACGAGCTGACATGCCTTTTTTGAGGAAGGAAATCGTCGACTGGTGGTGTACAGGCCGAACTGAAGGACCAGCTGGAAGATGAGGTTCGACAGATGCGAGGAGCGAAGGAGAAATTGGTTTGCAAACTCAAGAACCTGCAGGGGAATTACAGATGCCTGGAGAAGTGCAGGAGCAGCCATCCATCTTCAAGGAATGGCACGATCCAGTCTAAGCTGGACTCACGAAGACGGATCAGATTTGAAAAATTAGAGAATGTTTATTGTATGGAAAATTTTGTTAATTTAAATAAATAAAGTTTATTCACAAAAATGGCAATATTCATTTACACAAAAATTCTTTACAGTAATATTTGTTATATACATAATAATACGAGTTTAACTCGAGTTTAAAGGAGTTCTTTCATAAATCCATCTTTTACAATTGATTTTAGTTTGTGACCATAAATGGATCTTAGGAGTCATCTGCAAAAGTTTATTTTAGCTTTCAGAAAACGAAAGGTTACCATTTCATGAAAGTTTTTAATTGTACTGTGTGGATAGTTTGATGTTTTTTTGTAATAAGTTTGCTTTGTTAATTGTTGAAGGAAAAGAAAGGTGGAGGGAAATAAATATGTCAAAATGTTTTCTTAAGACCTTTATTGATTCCTGAAAGAGAAAGGGAAATGGAGGGATTATACAAACGTTGAGGAAAATGAGAGGATTAGTGAGTGCCAGGAGAAGGAGTATAGGATTCAGGGAAGATTGGTGGAGTAACAGAAGGCGCAAAGGATTCAGAGAAGAATAGTGGAGTGCCAAAAGAAGGCGCAGAGGATTGAGAGAAGCCCCAGGAGAATTGAAAGGATTCAGTGGCATATTCTAGTTCTAAGACTAACGAAAGGGTTTCTGTTTGCAAGGACGGCGGGCAAGGCCCGCCGAGCCAGCCCGGTACAGGCAGGCGGGCAGGCCAGGAGGTCTGCCGAGCCGGCTAGGCGCGGGCCGGCGGGCAGGCAAGAAGGTCTGCCAAGCAGGCCTGGTGCGGGCAGGCGGGCGGGCCACAAGGTCTGGCCAAAGCAGGGCCCGGGGCATGGCAGGGCTGGGCGGGCCAGAAGGTACTGCCAAGCAGGCAGGCCTGGTGCGGGCAGGCGGGACGGGACACAAGGTCTGCCAAGATGGCCTGGCGCAGGCAGGCGGGCGGGACCAGAAGGTCTGCCAAGCAGGCCTGGTGCGGGCAGGCGGGCGGGCCACAAGGTCTGCCAAGCAGGCCCGGCACAGGCGGGCGGGCCAGAAGGTCTGCCGAGCAGGCCTGGTGCGGGCAGGCGGGCGGGCCACAAGGTCTGCCAAGCAGGCCCGGTGCAGGAGGGTGGGCCACAGGGTCTGCCAAGCAGGTCGGGCAGGCGGGCGGGCCAAAATGCCAATGCAGGCCCGGCGCAGGCAGGGCGGGTAGGTCACAGGTCTGCCGAGCAGGCCTGGCGGGCAGGCGGGCGGGCACAAGGTGCCAAGCAGGCCCGGCGCAGGAAGGCGGGCGGGCACAGGGTCTGCCAAGCTGGCCCGGCGCAGGCAGGCGGGCAGGCCACAGGGTCGGGTCGCCGTGCTAGGCCTGGCCTGGTCAGGCAGGCCCGGGGGCGGGCCATCAAGGTCTGCCAAGCAGGCCCGGTGCAGGCAGGTGGGCGGGCCAGAGGGTCTGCCTAGCAGGCCTGGTTGGCCGGGCAGGCGGGCGGGCCACAATGTCTGCCAGCAGGCCCGCGCAGGCGGCGGGCGGGCCACAGGGTCTGCCGAGCAGGCCTGTGCGGGCAGGCGGGCGGGCCACAGGGCTGCCAAGCAGGCCCGGCGCAGCAGGCGGTGGGCCACAGGGTCTGCTGAGCAGGCCTGGTGCGGGCAGGCGGGCAGGCCAGAAGGTCTGCCAAGCAGGCCCGGCGCAGGCAGGCGGGCGGGCCACAAGGTCTGCCGAGCAGGCCTGGTGCGGGCGGAGCGGGCAGGCCCGGCGCAGGCAGGCGGGCGGGCCACAGGTCTGCCTGAGCAGGCCTGTGCTTGCAGGCGGGCGGTGGCCGCAAGGTCTGCCAAGCAGGCCCGGCGCAGGCAGGCGGGCGGGCCACAAGGTCTGCCGAGCAGGCCTGGTGCGGGCAGGCGGGCGGGCCACAAGGTCTGCCAAGCAGGCCCGGCGCAGGCAGGCGGGCGGGCCACAAGGTCTGCCGAGCAGGCCTGGTGCGGGCAGGCGGGCAGGCCACAAGTTGCCAAGCAGGCCCGGGCGCAGGGCAGGGCGGGCGTGGGACCAGGGTCTGCCGAGCAGGCCTAGGTGCGGGCAGGCGGGGCGGGCAAAGGTCTTCCAAGCAGGGCCGGCCGCAGGCAGGGGCGGCGCACCAGGCGGGTCTGCCGGAGCAGGCTGGTGCGGGCAGGCGGGCGGGCCACAAGGCCGGCCAAGCGGGCCCGGCGAGGCAGCGGGCGGGCCACAAGGTCTGCCGAGCAGGCCTGGTACAGGCAGGGGGCGGGCACAAGGTCTGCCAAGCAGGCCGGTCGCAGGCAGGCTGGTGGGCCCACAGGGTCTGCCGAGCAGGCCTGGTGCGGCATCGGGCCACAGGGTCTGCCGAGCAGGCGGCCCGGTGCGGGCAGGCGGGCGGGCCAAAGGGTTCTGCCAAGCAGGCTCGGCGCGGGCAGGCGGGGGGCGGGTGGCAGGGTCTGCTGAGCAGGCCTGGTGCGGGCAGGCGGGCGGGCCACAAGGTCTGCCAAGCAGGCCCGGCGCAGGCAGGCGGGCGGGCCACAAGGTCTGCCGAGCAGGCCTGGTGCGGGCAGGCGGGCGGGCACTAGGTCTGCCAAGCAGGCTGGCGCAGGCAGGCGGCGGGCCACAGGGTCTGCCGAGCAGGCCTGGGTGCGGGCCGGCGGGCGGGGCCACAAGGTCTGACAAGCAGGCCCGGCGGCAGGCAGGGGGCGGGCAAAAACAAGGTCCTGCCGAGCAGGCCTGGTGCGGGCAGGCGGGCGGGCCACAAGGGTGGCTGCAGGCAGGTGGGCGGGGCCACAAGGTCTGCCAAGCAGGCCCGGTGCAGGCAGGCGGGCGGGCCACAAGGTCTGCCAAGCAGGCCCGGTGCAGGCAGGCGGGCGGGCCACAAGGTCTGCCGAGCAGGCCCGGTGCAGGCAAACGGGCGGGCCACAAGGTCTGCCAAGTAGGTCCTGCGCAGGCAGGCGGGCGGCTCACTCTGCCGAGCAGGCATGGTGCGGGCAGGCGGGGCGGCCCCACAAGGTCTGCCCAAAGTAGCCCGTGCAGGCAGGCGGGCGGGTGGCCACAAGGTCTGCCGAGAAGGTCTGGTGTGCGGGCAGGCGGGGCGGGCCTCAAAAGTCTGCCAAGGAGGCCCCGGTGCGGCAGGCGGGCGGGCCGAAGGTCTGCCGAGCAGGTCTGGTTGCGGCAGGGGGCGGGCGGGCCTCAAAGTCTGCCAAGGAGGCCCAGGTGCAGGCAGGCGGGCGGGCCAGAAGGTCTGCCGAGCAGGTCTGGTGCGGGCAGGCGGGCGGGCCTCAAAGTCTGCCAAGCAGGCCCGGTGCAGGCAGGCGGGCGGGGCCACAAGGTTCTGAGCAGGCCTGGTGGGGCAGCGGGGCGGGCCACAAGGTCTGCTAAAGTAGGGCCCGGCAGGCAGCGGGCAGCCCACAAGGTCTGCCAAAGTAGGCCCGGTGCAGGCAGGCTGGGCGGGCCACAAGGTCGCCAAGGAGGCCCGGTGCAGGCAGGCGGGCGGTCACAGGGTCTGCCGAGCCCCAGGTCTGGGTGCGGGCAGCCCGGGCGGGCCTCGGGAAAAGTCTGACAAGCAGGCCCGGTGCAGCCAGGCCGGCGGGTCAGAAGGTCTGCCGAGCAGGTCTGGTGCGGGGTATGGCGGGCGGGGCCTCAAAGTCCTGCCAAGGAGGCCCGGTGCTGGCATGGCGGTGCGGGACCATAAGGTCTGCCGAGCAAGGTCTGGTGCGGGCAGGCGGGGGGCGGTCCTCAAAGTCAATGCCAAGGACGGCCCGGTGCTGGCAGGCGGGCGGGCCATAAGGTCTGCCGAGCAGGTCTGGTGCGGGCAGGCGGGCGGGCCTCAAAGTCTGCCAAGGAGGCCCGGTGCAGGCAGGCGGGCGGGCCAGAAGGTCTGCCGAGCAGGTCTGGTGCGGGCAGGCGGGCGGGCCTCAAAGTCCTGCCAAGGAGGCCCGGTGCAGGGCAGGCGGGCGGGCCGGCGCATCAGAAGGTCTGCCGAGCAGGTCTGGTGCTGCAGGCGGGCGGGCCTCAAAGTCTGCCAAGGAGGCCCGGTGCAGGCAGGCGGGCCGGGCCGAAGTCTGCCGAGCAGGCCTGGTGCGGGCAGGCGGGCGGGCCACAAGGTCTGACAAGCAGGCCCGGTGCAGCCAGGCCGGCGGGTCAGAAGGTCTGCCGAGCAGGTCTGGTGCGGGCAGGCGGGCGGGCCTCAAAGTCTGCCAAGGAGGCCCGGTGCAGGTAGGCGGGCGGGCCAGAAGGTCTGCCGAGCAGGTCTGGTGCCGGCAGGCTGACGGGCCATAAGGTCTGCCATGGAGGCCCAGTGCAGGCAGCAGGGCGGGCCACAAGGTCTGCCGAGCAGGCCTGGTGTGGGCAGGCGGGCAGGCTACAAGGTCTGCCAAGCCGAGCAGGCAGGCGGGTGGGAAAGAAGGTCTGTGAAGCAGGCCTGGTGCCGGCAGGCTGGCGGCCCACAAGGTCTGCCAAGCAGGCCCGGTGCAGGCAGGCGGGCGGGCCACAAGGTCTGCCAATCAGTCCTGGTGTAGGCAGGCGGGCAGGTCAGGAGGTCTGCCAAGCAGGCCTGGTGCGGGCAGGTGGGCGGGCCACAAGGTCTGCCAAGCAGGCCCGGTGCAGGCAGGCCAGAAGGTCTGCCAAGCAGGCCCAGTGCAGGCATGGCTAGAAGGTCTGCCAAACAGGTCCGATGAGGGCAGGCGGGTCGGGCCACACAAGCAGGCCTGGTGCTGGCAGGCGGGCGCGGGCCACATGGTCTGCCAAGGCAGTCCCGGTGTAGGCCAGGCGGGCAGGTCAGGAGGTCTGCCAAGCAGGCCTGGTGCGGGCAGGTGGGCGGGCCACAAGGTCTGCCAAGCAGGCCCAGTGCAGGCAGGCCAGAAGGTCTGCCAAGCAGGCCCAGTGCAGGCAGGCTAGAAGGTCTGCCAAACAGGTCCGATGAGGGCAGGCGGGCGGGCCACACAAGCAGGCCTGGTGCGGGCAGGCGGGCGGGCCACATGGTCTGCCAAGCAGGCCTAGTGCAGGCAAGTGTGCGGGCCACAAGGTCTTCCAAGCAGGCTTGGTGCGGGCAAGCGGGAGGGCCACAAGGTCTGCCAAGTAGGCCCGGTGCAGGTAGGCGGGCGGGATAAAAGGTCTGCAAGCAGGCTGGTTGCCGGCAGGTGGGCGGGCGAGAATGTCTGCCAAGCAGGCCCACACCATAAAGGTTTCCTGGCAAGCAGGGGCTTCGGTCCGGGCAGGCTGGGCGGGCCCAGAAGGTTCTTGCCGAGACTGGCATGGTGCGGCACTTCTGCGGACGGGACCAGAAGGTCTGCCAAGCCGGTCCCGGGTGCAGGTTTGGTCACGGCGGGCCCATTGAGGTCTGCCTAGACTGAGGTCTGCCAAGCTTAGGTTCCTGCCAAGCTGAGGTCTGCCGAGCCGACCAGGTGTGGGCAGGCGGGCAGGCCATGAGGTCTGCCAAGCTGGCCCGGTGCGGGCAGGTGATCCGGCCATGAGGTCTGCATAGCAGCATTTTTGCATAGCATGCTGTTTACCAGGCCTTACTAAAATAATTCAGTGGTTTTTTTTCTTCACAAAGGCAGACTCTTCTATAAAGTTTTAAAGAAATAACAATGCAAAATGCAATAAACATAATGCAATAAAATCTATCAAAATTTAGAGTAAAATTAATGTAAATGAATTAGCTGATGGTAATAACCTTCACTGTTAGGTTCAACATATTTTGAAAATACACTTTATGGGTTCTGTAAGGGACTTTTTAACTAAAAATGGAAAACTGAAAACAAGGCATTCAACGATAAATTTCCACACATCTGTAATTTACAGTAAAAGTCTAGTCATTAGTTCAAGTTACATAAAATTGAAAAATAGCCAAGAGCGATGATTTATTTCTATTTTTGTAATGTATTTAGTAAAGTCGATCTCGAAAGGTTTTAGTTTTTGTGACCTGCAGAAAATTTACCTCCTTGATTACTGTTTCATACCTTTTACTATTTTACTAATTCTCTCTCTCTCTCTCTCTCTCTCTCTCTCTCTCTCTCTCTCTCTTGTTTAGGGGTTAGCTGACAAAAATGAGGAGGCGGAGAGGTAGGTCTGTACGTATTTGTATTATGCGAAATGGGGGTCTCCTTGCCAATGTTATTCAGAGTTTAAAAATAGATTGCTTCACATTAATGAAGCATGTTTATCGTGTTCAGTACTCTCTTAGTACAATAACCTGACAACAGAAAGAATATCCTTAATTTGGTGATAAGGTTCATCAATAAATAGCTTTATACGGTAGACATATTTATTGAATAGTTATATCTATTAAATAGATATGCATCATTTATGGAAATCAGGAACAGTAAAAATAAATTCTTCTGTTTGACTAAGGATCACTTTGATTCTACGCTTAAACTAAGGTTTGAAAGTTTGATCCAATTGTTCTTGTCTAAGAACAATCATCTGGCTGAAAAAAAAAATTCTGATATTTACGACCAAAGAAAGTGAAAATTATCAAATTTGTTAATGGGAAGACTAAGGTATTGTTTGCAATATGAACCTTATAGTCCCGCAGCCCGGACCATTGAGATACAACGAACGAGATACCGACTGTAACCCCTACTGGTATTTAGGAGTAGACTTGTAAGTTGTGAAACTGACCGTCTGCCGAAAATATATGGGTGGCTTACTTAACAAGCACCACTAATTGCTTGCTAGATTTTGGGTCTAGATCCAATATATGAGATACCAGATGAAACTAATATATAATATATCCGCAGACTCTACTGATTATAGAATGAACAGTGACAGCCATTTTGGAGGGTGGGTTCCCCCTGACAGACATACTGAAAAGGGGGATTTAATTGGATCTAGATCCAACTTGGGAGATACCGAGCAAAATTTATACTACAATAGCACTGCACATCCTAGAATACTGTGCTGGTAATGACAGACATTTTAGTGGGTGGTTACCCCCTGACAGACACCCCACAACGAGTGGGGAGGGGGTGACAGGATCTGCATCGAACATGGAGATACCAAGTAAAATTTGTACTACAATAGCACTGCACATCCTAGAATGCTGTGATGGTAATACCAGACATTTTAGTAGATGGTTACCCCCTGTCAGACACCCCAGATTGAGTGGAGAAGGGGAGGGGGAGGTGAATACAGGAACGCATCCAACATTGGAGATACCAACTAAAATTTGTACTACAGTAGCACCTCATATCCTAGAATGCTGTGATGGTAATGATGGACATTTTAGTGGGTGGTCTCCCCCTTACAGACACACCCTAACAGGTGGGCAGGGGGAAGGGCAAGCCCCGATAATTAATGTCTTGACAAGTATAGTAGGCTACTATTTACCTGTATTATACATTATGGTGATATATTTAATAAATATTCTTATCCTTTCTATATATATATATATATATATATATATATATATATATATATACATATATATATTATAGAGAGAGAGAGAGGAGAGATACATACATATATATATATATATATATATTATATATATATAGATATATAATATATATTATATATAATATATATATATATATATATATTATATATATATATATATATATATATATATATCAATATATGATATTAGAGAGAGAGAGGAGAGCGAGAGAGAGAGAGAGAGATCCATACATATATATATATATATATATATATATATATATAGATATATATATATATATATATATATACTAAATTGGGGTTCCCTTGGGATGAGGAAAATTGTCTCAGGGGTTCCTCAAAGTGCCAAAGATTGGGAACCACTGTGTTAGATAAATACAAAGGATACTAGAAAGGATAAGAATATTTTTTAAATATATCACGATAATGTATAATACAGGTCAATAGTAGCCTACTATACTAGTCTAGACATTAATTATCGGGGCTTGCCCTTCCCCCTGCCCACCTGTAAGGGTGTGTCTGTAAGGGGGAAACCGCCCACTAAAATGTCCATCATTACCATCACAGCATTCTAGGATATGAGGTGCTACTGTAGTACAAATTTTAGTTGGTATCTCCAATGTTGGATGCGTTCCTGTATTCACCTCCCCCTCTCCTTGTCCCCATCAATCTGGTGGTCTGACAGGGGGTAACCACCCACTAAAATGTCTGTCATTACCAGCACAGGATTCTAGGATGTGCAGTGCTATTGTAGTATAAATTTTGCTCGGTATCTCCCATATATATATATATATATATATATAATATATATATATAGATATATATATATATATATATATATAGATATATATAAACTATATATTATATATATATATATATGTATATATATACATATGTATATATATATATATATATGATATATCTATACATATGTATATATATATATATATATATATAATATATATATATATATATATATTTATAAATATATATATATCATATATATTAGAAATAAGCAATACATAATCACGTGTGGAATAGATCCTGATGTAAGTTAGAAATATCATATATATCTATTATATATATATATATATATATATATATATATATATATATATATATTATATATATATATATATATATATATATATATAATATATAAATATGTTATATCTCATTACCGTGATTCATATATAAATATCGAGCTACAAATGTCCTTTAATATCTAATTCGCTCTACCTCGTAATCAATATATTTTCATATATATTTAACCAAAGGGGAATTTTTTAGTCGATTAGAGATTTGCCGGCTCATTGGCGCGAACCATCGACACCTTCAAATCCAGGACGACAGTGAAGCTTAAACCCACCCCGCCACCGCAAGAGGATATAAGTTTTTGCTGCCTCCCACCTTAAATACCTGTCGCTCTCAGGTATTCATAGTTTTGGAGACTGCAATAACCCCTCGACCTCGGTAGCGTTGTAGTGCTTTTGACAGCACGTAGTCATTATATAAGTCATATCACATTACTGTGATTCATTTACAAATATCGAGCTACAAATGTCCTTTAATATCTAATTCGCTCTACCTCGGAATTGATATATTTTCATATATGTTTATCTGAAGGGGAATTTTTCAACCGAAGGGGAATTTTTTAGTTGATAAGAGATTTACTGGCTCACGGGCGCGAACCATCGACACTTTCAAATCTAGGATGACAGTGAAGCTTAAAACCACCCCACCACTGCAGGAGGATATAAGTTTATGCCGCCTCCCACCTCAAATACCTGTCGCTCTCAGGTATTCATAGTTTTGGAGACTGCATCAACCCCCTCGACCTCGGTGAGCCGGCAAATCTCTTATCGACTAAAAAATTCCCCTTTGGTTAAACATTTATGAAAATATATTAATTCCTAGGTAGAGTGAATTAGATATTAAAGGACATTTGTAGCTCGATATTTGTATATGAATCACGGTAATGTGATATGACTTATATAATGGCTACATGCTATCAAAAGCCAAAACTACGAATACCTGAGAGCAACAGGTATTTGAGGTGGGAGGCGGCATAATCTTATATCCTCTTAAGGTGGCGTTGTGGGTTTAAGCTTCACTGTCGTCCTGGACTTAAAGGTGTCGATGGTTCGCCCTTATGAGACGGCAAATCTCTTATGAACTAAAAAATTCCCCTTCGGTTAAACATATATGAAAATATATTGATTCCGAGGTAGAGCTAATTAGATATTAAAGGACATTTGTAGCTCGATATTTGTATATGAATCACGGTAATGTGATATGATTTGTATAATGGCTACATGCTGTCAAAAGCACTACAACGCTACCTAGGTCGAGGGGGTTGATGCAGCCTCCTAAACTACGAATACCTGAGAGCGACAGGTATTTGAGGTGGTAGGCAGCATAAACTTATATCCTCTTGCGGTGGCGTTGTGGGTTTAAGCTTCACTGTCGTCCTGGATTTTTTAAAGGTGTCGATGGTTCGTGCCCTTGAGCCAGCAAATCTCTTATCGACTAAAAAATTCTGCTAGCTAAATATATATGAAAATATATTAATTCCGAGGTAGAGCGAATTAGATATTGAAGGACATTTGCAGCTCGATATTTATATATATATATATATATATATATATATATATATATATATATATATATATATATATATATAAGGATTTGTAATACTTACCTTTAGTAAAACATAGGAAAGAATCTCGCACGATATGTTACGATAAAATAAATGATAGGACGGGACTACGATTTCTCACGCCATGTTGAACGAAGAAAAATATGTACTTATGAATAACAAATAATTAAATAAAACATGAATTCTCACGGGACCCTAAGGTTCCGCGGAACCCCCGTTGAGGATGGCTGATTTAACACAAAAATTATTTATTTGTTTCATATAAATAACAGTTATCTGTAGGCCCATAATAATTCAGTCCTATTATTATTTTGTTAAGCAAGCAACTGACTTCAATTACAGTACTCGTTTTAGCTTTGTTTACGAGATGAAAATTAATGTAGCGGTGGCTGGAAGACTGGCACTGTAAAGTAGCATATAAGTTCTTATCATTGTTAGAGTTATTGCTGTAAGATGTCTATGTACGTAACATTTGTTAAATAGAGTAATACGCACCCATTAGATAGAGAGTAATACATATGTAATATATACGCTATAGTCAGGATACAAATCATAATAATTGTGCTATATCCTACTCGGTTTGCTTTATTGAAGACGGACTACCTTCTTTTGGTTTCAACTGACTTTCATACAAATGAAACTATGGATACATTTTTGAATTATCAGTTTTATGAATGAATATTGTTATTATAGTCGTCAGATATAATACACCTGGTTGAGGAAGGACACAGGATGTTTTTTAAACAATCTCTCCACACACTAAGTTATTTCGAAAATTTCCATTCTCTCAAAAAGATTATGAACAAATATAAGAGCAAACTAGACCAAAAGAAAATAATCACCTAGCATTAATGTAAAGAAAACAAAAGAAATGAAAAATTAGTGCTATTGTCAATTTTTTCTATCGTTAATGTTTAATGACTAAGGGTTTAGCGAATTGTTAGGGTTTAGTGAGTAAGCGTTTAGTGAATGTTTATGAGTAAGTGTTTGATGAATGTTTAGGGTTTAGTGATTGTTTAATGTGTCAGTATTCAGTGAATGTTTACTGAGTCTTTAGGGTTTAGTGAATGTTATGTGAATGTTATTGAATGTTTATTGTGTAAGTATTCAGTGAATGTTTTGTCTTTAGGGTTTCAGTGAATGTTTTGTGAATGTTAAGTGAGCGTTAAGTGAATGACTTGTGAATGGTAGTGTTTAGTGAATATTTAGTGTGTAAGTATTCAGTGACTGTTTAGGGTTTTAGTGAATGTTTTGCGAATGTTAAGTGAGCGTTTAGTTAATGTCTTGTGAATGTTAGTGTTTAGCAAATGTTTAGTGTGTAATTGTTTACTAAGTTTTTAATGAGTGGATGTTCATTCACTGTTTAGTATTTAATAAGTATTTAGGGTTTGGTAAGCATTCAGTATTTAATGAGTGCTTAGGGTTTAATGAGTGTTTAGTGTTTAATTAATGTTTAGGATTAAGTGAGTGTTTAGTGAATGTTTACAGAGTGTTTGGGCTATAATGAGTATTTAGTAAATTAGTTTTTTAAGTGTTTAGTGAGCATTTAGTGTATAGTGAGTGCCTAGTGAGTGTTGGGTATTCAGTGTTTTGTGTTATTGAGTGTGTACATGTTAAGTGAGTGTGAGTGCTTACTGAGTAAGTGCATTGTGAGTGTTAGTGTTTAGTGATTGTACTACATTACTGTTTAGTTAGTGCTTCGCTACTGTATGCAAAGAAAGTCCTGTATTTACACAGGAACCATTTATGCTTGACACTGCTTAGATCCAAGAGCAGATGCTTAGGCCTTGACCACAATGGTTGGAGTACATAGACCTGTTTCCGTAAGGTAATTTTTCTCTGTGAAATTGGGTCGAATAATAATAATAATAATAATAATAATAATAATAATAATAATAATAATAATAATAATAATAATAATAATAATATAAGATAAAAAAAATAATAAAATATAGTAATAAGACCTGGACCGAGACCTTTCAATATGACTTTCCGAAGTCACTCTCAGCAGGGAGATCGCTAATCCAGTGATTGACCCCTATGCCTTGCACACAGCTGACACATTTGCACATTCGGTTGTCCGATTTTTATGACTGTTCGAGACACATTATAAATCATATTAGCAATTTTAAATACACTGAACAGACGTGAGGATATAATATGATGTTATTAATGCCTGTCTACTGGATATAATGGCTTTAAACATCAAACTGCGTAAGTATAATTTTTATTTGAGTTTAGATTTTCTTCCCTGAAGATATATGGTACCTGATAGCGTACAGATCAATTTGAGTGAGGCATCCGAAAATAAGTGGATTAGATAATTGACATGATATTATAGACCAACTTAATTTGGGAGTTAGGAGCTCTAACTTGTATGATCGTTGATCGTCAACTTCGGGAGAGGGAATAGAATGGTGAAAATGTTTTAATGTTTATAGTTAGCCGCCTATAATGAACAATTCATTCACATTTCCGTTTCCAGTAATTTTTTGTGGTGTGATACATCATCTCTTTGTGAATGTGCGGGTGTTAAAACGGCTCTTTATGATGGGACTTTGGTCTTAATCTCAATCGAACTCCCATATGCGATAAAAATTTCATTTCATCCACACGAACCAACAACAACTAAAGAACAATTCAGTTATGGTAAGACATGTTGAGCTACGAACCTCGACATAGCTGCAGTGCCCTAACTATAGGCAAAAAAAGAAAATGACCAATGACGCTATTAAAATGAGAACAATTATGTTGCATTTCGCTTTTTAGAGGAATTGAGAGTGGTACCATATGACTGGTTTAATTGTTCAAAAATGGCTCAGCACACATACTTGTAGCTGTTGTCACTTGTGACCCCCTCCCATTCAGATAAAATACTACTTTGTGTGAAGTGATAACTCTACACAAAAGGATAGTACTAATATTATGTATATACATATATATATATATATATATATATATATATATATATACTATATTTAGATATATATATATATATATATAATATATATATATATATATATATAAATATATGTATATATTTATATGTATATATATATATATATATATATATAGTATATATATATATATATACATACATATATATATGTGTGTGTTTATATATATGTGTGTGTGTGTGTTTGTTGGGTTAAAACATAGAAAGTAGACCAAGCCTAGTAAGTCTCATACATAGTTTTTTTATATAGATGTGATGGAATTAATGAAGTGAAATATTCCATATGTCAATAGGAATTTTAAAAAATAACTCCGGCAGTAATTCTTATCCTGAAACATCACAATATTTCTTGAATGTTTTGCCTTTTACATTTTATCAGGCTCACGATTTTCAGATAATTGCCATATTCCTAATATTAATATTGCCCAATGATAGATTTTGAATCATTTCAAAGTTTCCCATCTCTCCCTTCCAATCGTAGGTAGGTTATGTCTGTGAAGGGGTAACCACCTACTAAAATGTCTGGCATTACCATCAGAGCATTCTAGGATGTGCAGTGCTTTTGTAGTACGAATTTTACTTGGTATCTCCAATATTGGATGCAGATCCTGTCTCCCCCTCCCCCTCCCCACTCGTTGTGGGGTTTCTGTCAGGGGTAACCACCCACTAAATTGTCTGTCATTAACATCACGGCATTCTAGGATGTGCAGTACTATTATAGTACAAGATTTACTTTTCCAATATTGGATGCAGATCCTGTCTCCCCCTACCCCTCCCCCTCCCCACTCGTTGTGGGGGTGTCTGTCAGGGGTAACCACCCACTAAAATGTTTGTCATTACCATCACGGCATTCTAGAATGTGCAGTACTATTGTAGCACAAATTTTACTTGGTATCTCCAATGTTGGATGGAGATCCTGACTTCCCCTCCCCACTCGTTGTGGGACGTCTGTCAGGGGGTAACCACCCACTAATATGTTTGTCATTACCAGCATAGTATTCTAGGATGTGCAGTGCTATTGTAGTGTAAATTTTACTCGGTATCTCCTAAGTTGGATCTAGATTCAATTAAACCACCTTTTTCAGTGCTTCTGTCAGGGGGAACCCACCCTCCAAAATGTCTGTCACTGGTCATTCTATAATCAGTAGAGTTTGCAGATATATTATATATTAGTTTTATCTGGTATCTCATATATTGGATCTAGACCCAAAATCTAACAAGCAATTAGTGGAGCTTGTTACGTAAGCCACCCATATATTTTCGGCAGACGGTCAGTTTCACAGCTTACAAGTCTACTCCTAAATAAGGGTAGGGGTTACGGTAGGTATCTCGTTCATTGTATCTTAATGGTCCCGGTTGCCGCTGTAAAAACTTGAACGCTGTTGCCATGAGTTGCTTAAACTCTCCCCCTCCCATCTTACCGGTGCTTCCCCCAACCACCCCCCAACCCCTAAAAAAAAGTAGCGAAGTAAATCCAACTGCCCACGGAAAAAAATATTTGTAGTTCACAAAGGACGAGGCAAAAGTTTACCTCTTTCCCCGAAAGAATGATTCTTTTATACGGATCAAAATGTGACCATAACTTTTGTCCAAATTTTCTTTAACAATGTTTGCCATATCTTCAGTTTTTCGTTTCTTAAATTTGACGACAAACACATCGGAAAGTTAAGCTCTTAAAAGGTATAGTTTTGTATTATAAGTACTTTTTATTATCAGTTCTTTTTACTTTTAGGCTGCAGTAACTAACGTCTTTTTACGTAAGGAACATAAACAATTTTGCTGTTTGATCTCGAACATCATCTCCTAGCGATACCTCGGATATGTTGTCCTGTAACGCAAGTTACTACCAATTTGCATTTGAAAAACAAAACTCAAATTTACATCATTTTTGATTGTTTATGAAACTGTTCTTCAGATCCATTGTTTTCTAAAAATTTTTGTTGCGGATAACATTATATTCTATATTTGACATTACATAGTTGATAAGCCTTCTTGTACTGTTTTTATCAACCCTGATATTTTGCAGTTGTTTACAAATGAGACGCGCAGAAAGATCTTCGCCAATTTCCTTCGTCTTTTGAAAGTACGACCAGGAAAGTCGAACTTCGGTTCATTTTAACTTCGCGCTTTAGGAAGTATGGCTTCAAAGAAACGAAGAAGAAGAAGATATGGAAGAAGAGGGGAAAAAGCACGAGACTTTCGGGGAAATTAATATCTTACAGAACGAAAAGCGCCATCACCACCCCCCCCCCCCCCCTCTCCCAACTCCCACCCCCCCCCCCCCCCACCCCTAAATTTTCCCCTCCCCTGTCCATTATGATTTACTACAAAGGCCTCAAAAACAAAGAATGGGAGATCTTAGAAATCTGCACGTGTTTTTCTTTCACGGAAGAATGATTTAATTAATAATCTATCGTATCTACCCATCTGTTTCATATTAGACTTTTGTATGTATAATTTTGAATGCGTTTGCAAAATACCGGGTGAACGAACAAGAAGACTGTTAGATAATATATATATATATATATATATATATATATATATATATATATATATATATATATATATGTATGTATGTATGTTTATTGGAATCTGGTGTACAATGTCCGTAGATTATTTTATGCCGACGTTTCGTCTAGCTTCGACCAGATATTTTCAAAGCTGTGGCTTTGAGCAGACGGTCTGCTAGGTTACGACAGGAAAGTTTTCCACTCTAAAAAGTAGCTTGAAGATTCCTTCCAGGTGCCAATAGCAGAGAAGCACCGCACCCCCCGACCAATGAAAACTCAGCTCGCGGATACCCCCTGCTGACCTCTCGACTAAAAATTAGGGTAGAACCGAAAATATCATCAGTCTCCTCAAAGCCACACCGCCTTGAAAATATCTGGTCGATTCCTGAAGAAACGTCGGCATGAAATAATCTACGGACACTGTACACCAGATTTCAATATATGTATATATATATATATATATATATATATATATATATATCTATATATATATATA
>NC_061108.1:107097028-107114528 GCF_015104395.2 Macrobrachium nipponense
TCAATAGGACATGCTTGAAAGAGGGTCTTCTACCTAAATACAATAATAATAATATTGACTAGATTAAGAGGCATTGCTCAGCTTCATAGTTTGAGAACATTCCCAACAACAAAAGACAAAATTAGGAAGACATTTCCAAAAAGTCACCGTAGATCCCATCAACTCGCTAATTAATTTAGCTGTGAAGGCGAAGGTAATATGGGGAGGATAAAGATTCCCAAACTTCTCATTATGTTAGCTGATCTCCTGCGTTATATTAATATTATCTTAAAGAATTTTCTTTTTTTGTAGAAGGAAGGGAATAAATATTGTATAGTTTAATCTTTGTGAGTCTTACATTCTCTTCACATTCTTTATTTCTGAATATCGATGCAGCTAATCACTGTATTCCTGTGTCATTGCCTCTCGTAGCAATACAATATCCTATTTTGTAATGGTACAGGTATTGCCACTTACCATTACATGATACCTTGAAATACTTTCGCTCTGTAATGTCTCAAGTTCTGCCGTGCCAGGAATTTACTGCAATTTAGTGCTGCAATTTACGAAAGGAAGGTTTGTAATTTATGAGTTGAAAAGTGCAGTCATTTTTTATTTCCTTTTGGAATAAAGCATTCTCAAATGAAATTATCACTTACATTCATTCGCGTTATTACAAGACGTATAAGCGGCAACAAATAAATAATTTTAGAATAATTGGTGAGCTTTTATCAAACTTTGTATTACTGACCCTTTATGCAAATCAGTTACGGGATGTGTTTTGAAATCATGTTTTATCCAAGAAGAACCAAAGTGAAAATCCACTAGATAATGGCATCGAGGACAGAGAAAGTCGGTGAGGTAGGGTAGCCAGAAGTTCAGGCATTGCAGTGCTTCGAGATATTTTGCTAAAATGAAAGTGAGCCCTTTACTGATTTTCCTTTTACAGTCTCCATTTTAATCCTCATATGCTTGCAATTATCAATAAATTTAAATCAATTTCATAAATATGCACTGACGCCATACACGGAAAAAGAAATCCGGTTAAAGGAGATCTACAGAATTTATCTGAAAAGTGGAGACAAGGATAACATTTCTAAAGCCTTTGTGAATTTACTCTTCTTTCTACTGTATTTTTAAATATGACTGAAAAGGGCTTGGATTATTTAATTTCTTTCAAAAATAAAAGAAAGTGTTTACCGGAGTCATTCTTATAGTAACATATCTTCCATAGTGTTAGTTCTCCTTTAGGTACGAGTTCTAAGGTTAAATTTTACAATATTCTTAATAACTTTAAATTACAATGAGCAGGTAATATCTGCACATTCTTATATGTTTTAATATATGTTTATGTGTGTGTGTGTGTGTGTGTGTGTGTGTGTGTGTGTGTGTGTGTGTGTGTGAGAGAGAGAGAGAGAGAGAGAGAGAGAGAGCTTTTTAAGTTTTAAACTATATTCCTTCCACAATGTGTTATTTCTCAACAGGGAATGATTTCCTTCTTAAACAATAATGAAAAAGAAATTCTAATGAATAAGGAAACGACTTTCACTCTTCAGGATTCAGGGTTAAGTTTTCTGGTTTACACCGATTTCAAATATTACGGTATATGATTAAAACATCTGGAGAATTAATTGCTCAAAGTGAACTGGTGCCAGTTTAAAGATCGAAAGAGGGGAAAAAATAAGTAAGTGAAATGTTTCCCGAATCTCAATAGAAAAATATAAATTAAGTGAAATTGATTCGTACTCAGCAGTGGACATAAGAATATTTTGCAAATTGAAGCATCTGAAGTGTTGTTTTGCTTTTCATTTGATGTTCTTGCAAAATTAATTAATTTAACTACATAAGTCTGAAACGATTTGAAGCGAATCGAATTTATTGTTATTGTTACAAAGTTTCAGTATTAGTTTTATTATTTTTGTACAATTATCATTTCCAGTTCTCAAACTTCTGATACTCAAAGTTTCACGAAAAGCCAAATAAATATTCACGATACACAATGAGGTAAATAAAACAAATGTAAATAATCAAAATGTAAAGAATACATTTTGATTTGTACAAGTACTGCACCCAAAGTAAATTTCACAAAAGCAATGCGCACAGTATATACATATTATTTTGCGAATAAATTCTGACCAAAATTTAATATACTGGAACAAAGGCACTAATCGTGATGTTCGGCTGAGGAAAACATAGATTTCCAATGATTACGCAATATTGCAAATCCAATTCTGCAAATTGTATGATGGTACACTGTTGCATTGGAGGCCATTCTTTTCGCTCAGGGCTTGGCCCAGAGCTTTTGTTTCCGGGATTTTAATTGATTTTAGTGCTTATATTATACGATTATGTTCATTCATATTTACTGTAAAGATATGTGCATAAATTTGTCTGGAATAGACAATTACCTAACGGTGATTCCTCGAACTTAAAATCACGCATATACATATATTGAGAAAAAGAAAATGATTACTGAGCTGCTCTTTCAGTGTTATCTTTATCTTCAATTAATTTTATTTGTTTAAATTTTTGCTGTGGTTTACTCTTTAATTATTCAACAAAAAATACATATATGAATAAAATAGAAACTTTTGAATGAAATACAAAACTATTATGTCCAAGCATGTTGCTCCAAATATAATAAGTCTATTAGGAGTATATATAAAACAATGATTTAACAACATGGCAAGGTAGCTGAGTACGCAATTAAACCAAAATAAACTATAAACGATGTGCTGTAAAAAATATTATTGGTCAGTGCTGTATCACAGATGAAATATTGGCAATTCCGAATGAGTATTGATGTATCGGAAAATAACGCATTGGAATTTTTTTCCCCTTCCTCTGCCGGGGCATTATGGTATTGACACCTGGACTAATGACAACGCGTAGCAGACTGTTATTGTATAAAAGTGCCTTATCCGGTTATTTCAGTCACTTGCTTCTGTTCTATTGGCTTTTCGGGTCTTTATCATGGTCCACTGCTTTTTACCCTGTGGCTGGTAAGGTTTGAAGTAGTTTTCCTAAAGCTTCATGTTTTTAAAGGATGCATTATATTATATTTTAAAAATTTTAAGTATTATTATTATTATTATTATTATTATTATTATTATTATTATTATTATTATTATTATTATTTTATAGTGTGACGTTTCGGAATGCATCCTGCCTCCTTAGGGATCCTGTTTCCAGGAGCACACTCTTCTGCATGAGTCCTGGAGCTACTTCAGCATCTAATTTTTACAGGTTCCTTTTCGATGAGTGATACTTTCTTCTCGGTTTTGTCAGTCAACGCCACGTCTGGTCTATTTGCACGTATCTGCCTATCTGTTCTGATACCATAGCCCCAGAGGATCTTTGCCTGATCGTTTTCTATCACTCCCTCAGGTTGGTGATAGTACAACTTATTACTGCATTGTAGCTGGGGTTTCTTTAAAAAAAAAAAAAAAAAAAAAAAAAAGGCTCCAGTGGATGGCTTTTGCTACTGAATCATACTTCTTTTTGTACTGGTTCTGTTGAAATGCCGGACATTCGCTTGCTATGTGGTTTATAATTATTATTATTATTATTACTTTTATATTATTATTATTATTATATTATTATTATTAATTACAATTATTATTTCGGAAGGAGACCCTCTCGTAGACATGTTTTGTTAAAAATGATTGTTGCTTCAGCACTATAAATCTTGTATAGAGTCTTCTCTATTTTTCTGATGACGGCTTTCTCGTTGTTGCTTATACTGGCGAGCAGCGCACCAAAGGGCATGGTAAAATTCGGTTTATTATTGCTTATACAATTCTTGCTTATACAATTCTCTCTCTCTCTCTCTCTCTCTCTCTCTCTCTCTCTCTCCAACGCGACGTTTCCTCCTGATCCGCAGGACATTATCAAGCGATGACTGCTAAGGGACTGAATTCGAGTGGTGGTTGTTGTTGTTGAAAGATTAAGCCAGCCTTGTGCTGGCACGGGCTCTTGCTCCTAGAACAGCCCGTAACTGGATTATCTGTAAAGATACAAAAACAGTGCTCTTGGCGGTTAGTTGTAGAAAGGAAATAGTGTGACAGGCAGGATTGCAACCCCTTTGAACCTTACGGTACCTATCAGTAGGAGAGAAAGTTTTATAGCAGTGAGACTCAGCCTAGATGGAGAGTGCTGAGTAGGAAAAGGAAGTGAGTTTTAGTATAAGGGAAAGGTGGTGGTAAAAAAAAGAAAAAAAAGGGGGGGAGTTACCTATACTATTTCAGGCACAATATATATACATGTGTGTAGCATCTGAAAATGTTGCAATATATATCAAACCAACATTAAGAAAGTATTATAGTATATATACATGTGCATGCATACCCACACTTATACAAATGTTCCCAAGGATGTGTATGGCTCCCACTACAAAAGGGAAGTAGAGGGTTTGTGCATTGTGTAGCTTTCATTGGTTTGAGGTTTTCAAGACAACAGGAGATTCCCATGTGTCTATGTAGAATTGCCGTGTAATTTCTCTTTTTACCTGGGAGGTGGGTTTTTCGAGTGGCGAGTCCTTCTTCTTAAATCGTGCTGTTACGGGCTCTCGAGTACGGTATAGAGAACCTCTCAGGCAGGGGGTATCACTGGGAGCCTCTTGATTGGCTTCTACCTGAGTGACGTCACCCCTGGTATTATTGAAACTCAAGGTAATGAGATTTATGAAAGTAAAAAACGGCAAAGAAATGCCCTTTCAATAACACCCGAATGAAAATGAGATGAAGGAAACTGGGTACAGGGAAGAACAAAAAACCACAAAGAAAGAAAAAAAGCTTAATATGAGCATATATGCTAGCATAAATACGGCAATGCCAAGTAGGCCATCCCAAGAAAAAATAATAGACATGATTTCCTAAACAGGCGAACTGAAGTATGGATATACAGGGGACGTATCTAATGATGATGTGGAAAATGCAATAAAAGATGGAACTCTCGATGTGACTCGCATAGAAATAACCAAGGTGAACGAAGAAAGATTCCAACACATTCAAACCGGTCACAGGAAGCTTAGGTAAGGAACAACTTAATAATGTAAGGAACAACTCGTTAATAAAAACCGTAAACAAATAAATCCAAAATGGAGAAACTTGTAATAATCCAACATAATGTGCTTAAATAGACTTTCAATAGAAGCAGGGAACTCACTGTCTACTACAAGAAAATTGACCCAGACATAATATTACTAAATGCAACTGGAATTGCAAATGACACACCTCTGAAGATTTATGGGTTACAGTGTGTACAAGCGGAACATCCATAATGAAGACCATGCATGCATAGCAGTAGCAGTAAAAAAGAACCTAGAGTACAGGCTTCTGGATGATTTTGTTGAGGATGTACTTGCAGTGGAAGTCAGGACTAGAAGAGGACCAGTAGTCATAGGTACAACGTATCTACCACCTAGAAAGAAGGAGACTCTTCCCCAGAGAGGACACGAAGAAAATTCTCCAAAGGTGACTGCCATCCTACTTGTTCGGTGACCTAAATGCATCTCATGGTCAAATGGGCTATGGCAGGAATAATGCAAATGGAGACCAAGTGCATGACCTAATAAATAGGGGGATAGCCTCACTCCTGGAGCCTGATTTCCCTACCTACTTAGGCCTAAATTTAGGTAGACCGGACATCCTTCTAGCAAACAGGCAAGCCCACCTGAACTATGGACTTCAGCAAGGAGCACTAACATCCTCCGATCATCTACCAGTGATCCTGACTCTAGCTACAAAAAGCATTGTGATTCCCACTGTTCCAAGAAACTGCCCCACAAATGCAGACTGGGAAAAATTTAAAATCCAACTGGAAAGAGAAGCCCACAGAGTAAATGAACAGCCAGAAGTAAAGGATAAAACATACATTGATAATAAGTTGAAGGATTGGTTTGATACCATAGCAAGGGCAGTAAAGGACAATATCCCTATAAGAGGGTACAGGATACTAAAAGCTCCAGAGGAAAGCGACCAACTGAAATTCCTGCAGTGGCAATTTGAAAACTTAGAAAGAGCCTCAAGATTAAACGGATGGTCAAGGGAGACTTTCCACAGGGCAAAACAACTACAAACCCTAATAACTGAAGAATCCAAAGCCCTCCATGATCAACATTGGGAAAGGATAGTAAAATCAGCTAACGATCTTTACGGACAGCCAGCGAAATTCTGGGAAAACATCAGCCGATTACTGGGGAAAGAAGGTGATTCGGCCCCATATATAACTGATAGTAATAGGAAAATCTACCAAGATAATGAGAAAGAACTGGTGTTCAGAGAATACTGGCAGAACACTGAGGAAGAAAACGGAAACTTTGACAGAGAACAAGAAAGAGAAGTAGAAGAGGCAATACTCAGGGAAAGAGCGAACATAACACCTCACCAAAGAGTAGACACCAGTAGGCTGGACCCAGATAATCCCATGTTGAAACCAGTAGAATTAAGCAAAACCTACCAGATGCTATGCTTGAAATCCTTAAAGAGACAACAAATGAAACAATTAGCATAGGGTACTTCCCAGACATCTACAAAGAAGGGCTGATACGATTCCTAGGAAAACCAGGGAAGGATCCAAGACATGTGGAAAATTACCGCCTAATAACCTTGTTGGAACTTCCTGGGAAAATTGTAGAAACAATAATAAAAAACAGGTTAGTAAGATTTCTTAATGAAAATGGGCTGACAAATAAGAACCAGTATGGATTCACCAAAGGTAGAGGGACTCAACTGGCCACTGTAGTAATGTATGAAAATATAGCAATTTCACAAGCAGATGGACAAGGGTACAATGTAGTTTCAAGGGACATTGCAAAACCCTTTGACAAAGTGTGGCACCATGGCCTGAAATATAAACTGATGATCATTCCCATGCCAAACCTCATGGTAAGGCTCTTGTGCAGCTTCCTGGATAACAGGAAAGCCCAAATAAAGATGGGAAGATTTTCAGGTCCGGAGTTCCCAATTCTAAGTGGATTCCCCAAGGGGAGTGTGTTGGCACCTATACTTTTTAACTTCTATACTAGAGATGTCCCTGCCCCTGATATAGGCTGTCACCAGATGATATTTGCGGATGACCACACACAAATCATAACGTACCAAAATAAAAGGAGTAAAAAAATGTTAGCCCTAAAAACAGCAAGGGAAATAAATAAGGTCAATGAATATGAGAAAAAATGGAAAATAGCCACCAGCCAAGCAAAATTCCAACTGCTATCAGTGTCCATCCAAAAACCTTCAGATGTAATTGTGGACGGCAGAAGAATTCCCTTAAAGAACTCCATCAAGGTCCTTGGAGTTACCTTCACCAGGACAGGACTAAAGCACCATCTGCTTAACTGCATCAGAGATTCAGCTCATTATCCACTGACACGTACCTCTTGTTGTACAAAGCACTGGTGAGGCCACAGTTGGAGTACCCATCAGCGATCCTAGCAGCAACTTGTAAAACATCAATGGCAAAACTACAATCCATCCAAAATAAAGTAATCAGGAAAGCTTACAAAGAATTACCACCATATTATAATACAATAAAAGAATTACACAAAAGATCAATGATGGAGAGCTTCAACTGCTGGATTCATAGACTAGCCAATATGACGTGGGACAGGATGTCTGTGGTGGACGACAACCTGCTGGAAAGAAGCAGAATGCTAACTAGAGAAGGAAGAAGGGACCTCAAAATATGGCCAAGATTAGGCCCCAAGATGGAAGAAGTTACGCCTGATCCAGTATATGTGAACTGAGAAGCAGAATGTAGAATTGAGGGGAGAGTATGGATGCGTGTGTGTGGATGTATGAGAACTTGCGAGTGGGTATGTGAGAGCGTGCAAGTGGGGTTTTGTGTAAAAAAAAAATAATAATAATAGTGTCCGTGTGAGTCAGATGTGTACATGAGGGATGCAATTGTATGAGTATGACTAGTGCCACTGGATTCCACTAGTAGTAGCTGGTAATAGTGAAAAAAAAAAAAAAAAATTCCACACCTGCAGTAGAGAGGCAATCTAACCACTTTAACATCATCGACAACACCCGTCACTGAGCAAAAAAGAAAAAAAAAAAAAAAAAAAAAAAAAAACCATCATGACCATCATCATCACCATTTCCAGACCCCTCCACCTCGCCAAAAATCATGCACCGAATGCACCCTCACCAAAGCAAAGGGGTCTGCCCCCTTCAATTCACTACTAACACTACTTCTATTTCCTACTTTACTCTATACCTATCCCCATACCTCCACACCCCATACCTTCAACCGCCCACCCCAATAAATCCATCCTCTCCTATCCTCATTAAGTCTAAGTCGAATTCAATCCCTTAGCAGTCATCGCTTGATAATGTCCTGCGGATCAGGAGGAAACGTCGCGTTGGAGGAGAGAGAGAGAGAGAGAGAGAGAGAGAGAGAGAGAGAGAGAGAGAGAATTGTATAAGCAAGAGTTGTATAAGCAATAATAAACCAAATGACTCAACCGAATTGTACCATGCCCTTTGGTGCGTTGCTCGCCAGTATAAACAACAACGAGAAAACCGTCATCAGAAAAATAGAGAAGACTCTCTACAAGATTAATAGTGCTGAAGCAGCAATAATTTTTAACAAAATATTATTATTATTATTATTATTCATTATTATTATTATATTATTATTATTATTATCCTAATGGTCAGTTCTATTCGTAACCAGAGTTTACTAAGAGTTCCAGAGTTTACTAAGAGAGTAAAACCTTAAGTAAAATGAGTCATTATCATATAAAAAAAATATATTCATGAAGTCATTCATAATATATTTCCCGCTTGATTAAGCAACTGCTTCCAATAAAAACATCGGATTTACCGGCTAATTTATTTCGTTTCGGTTTTAAATACTTATATTCACTTTATTAAATAGGTCACTTATAATTTATTTTCTGCTTCATTAAGGAATTCACTTTACTGCTTCAAATAAGAAAAATCCGATCATACTGAATTTTAGCTTATAGCAAAATTTCTGATATATTTAGTTTCAGTTTTAAATGCTTATGTTCACATTAGTAAATAAGTCTTTTATAATTTATTTTTCGCTCAATTAAACAACTCATTTTTCTTTACCAGTTAAAAATATCCGATTAAACCACTTATATTAAGAGAAATGGCTAATATAGAGTTGATTTCATTTTCAAAGACTTACATTCATTTCAGCGAATAAGAAAAGGGCTAGATTAAAAATCATACGAAATAAAGGAACCCAGTGCTAAATATTTCCGCAGCTTGCGCGGCTAAATTAAATCACCTGCATAAAGAATTAATCCCCGGGCGTGAGATGTAATCGCATTAGCGTTCCATTTGGAAGGAAGCAGAGATATTAAGGCGTCAAATGACGTTCGTCTTGAAATATATGACGCTGCTCTCATCTAAATTGACTCTCTCACTTTCTTCTCTATAATTATGTATGTGCATACACGCACTCATACACTTTTGAGTACATACATACACATATATTTATATGTATACACTCAATCTACAACCACGAGCACATACATACATGCATACATACATACATACATTAATACATATATGACTGGTCAAAATGTTCTGTTACAACAGAACTCCAACAAAAAAAAGGAGCCCATAAAAACGCCAAAATATAGAGAGAAAATACTATTGTTTCAGAGACTGCCGTCTCTCTCTTCAGGTAGATGAAGAGAGAGACAGCAGTCTCTGAAATATAGTATTTTCTATCTATATTTTGGCGTTTTATGGGCTCCTTTTATTAGAATATCTATATATATTATATATATATATATATATATATATATATTACTACTATATATATATATATATATATAATATATATATATATATATAATATATATATATTATAGTATATATATGTATATATATATATATATATTTATATATATATATATATTGTAATATATATATATATATATATATATATATATATTATATCTACTATACATGGGGATACAATCCACAATGAAGTAAATTCCTCTGTAGTTTAAAATATATATTACTTGTATAGGATTATAGCTTTAATCCTATACAAGTAATATATATTTTAAACTACAAGAGGAATTTACTTCATTGTGGATTGTATCCCCATTTACTTAGAGGTACGACATAGTACCTGGCTTCTGCATATATATACATATGTATATATATATATATATATATATATATATATATATATACTATATATATATATATAAGCGTACGTACCCACTCATATACTTATGAGAACATACATACATACATTGATGTAGCAGATAATTAGTGAAAATCTAATAAGTTAGATTTTAAAGAAGGCTTGAAATTATTTTTGGTGCATTTCAAAATGAGCCAGTCTTTTTTACGAAACGACGGAATCTAGTGGGGAATATTAACGCAGTCAGATCCTTGAGGACAAATGGCATTCCTAAAAAAAAAAAAAAAAAAAAAAAAATCACCGAATCCAGGTAAAAGAAAGTCGCAAGAAATAAAAGTCACATTAATCTTTCGTAGATGGTGACTCCCACGGATTTTAACCCGGTATGCATCCTTTGCGCGGTGTTCAGTACAAACCCGTTAGAGATTAACGTATAAAAAAAAACACACTATAAATATCATAAGGATAATGACCCCGGGAAATATTGTGAATTTTTCCTTGTTATTTCTTTACCTGCCACCAAAAATGATTGACTTTTATCCTAGCTAAAATTGGGAGGTTTTTTTTTTCTATAACTTTCTTCCTGCGACTTTACTGCCGGTCACCAGAATCAACAATACCCATGAAGGCCTAATAATTAGTTTTGTAAAGTAATGGAACCAAAACAAGTAAAAAGTCATAATAATGTATGTGCGACTGTATTTTTCAAAATTCAAGCTCGTTTACCACCTATGAATCGCGTATGATCGAGCGACAGCTGTTAAGAACATCGAGAAAAGTGGCCGATAATAAGGTCACACGAAAAAAAAAACAGTAAAAAGTCACAATTTTGGCTAGGAAAAAGTCACATTGATTTATATACAGTCTTTTGTTTATGTTCACTATCCAGGTAAAATAGTAACTTTTTTCCTGTGACTTTTTACCTGGATTCAAGATCACACCGTCTGGCTCACGGTTACGAGGAAGCAGCTATTTATTACATGACCGCCATTTCTTAATTTATGCAGAAAGATTGTTCGATGATTTCCTGGACTGTTAAAAAAAACCTTCAAACATCTTATTAAAAAATACACGTATCTTCAGTTATCTGAAAAGGACCTTTGTGCAAACGGTCGAAAGCTCCCTTTTTAAAGTTTTTGTATTTTGAAAAATACAGTGGCTCATATACATTGTAGTGGGTTTTTGCGTATCATTTCCGGTCACAGTATAGTGATACATATTGGAACTAAAATATTTATGATCCGCAAAAAGTTGTTTTGTAAGATAGGCAAGGAAGTCGTCTTCAGGTTGTCATAACACATGAAAACAAATTAATTGAAATATAAGTTTATTTGTAATACTTTATAATAGAGTAGGTTTCTTTTGCATCATCTAGGTCTATGTATTTTCAACGTTAAAGTTAATGATGAGGAATTGCACTATATATATTATCTATATAGCTAGCTTTTGTTGCCACCAGTGCCGAACGTTACTTGACTCAGCAGGAACTAGCGAGGACAGAAATAATGAAAAAGATGAAAAATCTCTTTTCAGTACGGCAATCGGTTTTCCTCCTTAGCCTCTCCTCCCTCTACCAACAAATCCACTGACCAAGAATAATCGCGTGAACCTGTATTTCAGCTTTCCTTTCTCTCGGGCGAGAGCTGATTAGAAGCCCCGACAAAGAAAACCTCAGTCTATCTCCTCCACCCCCCTCTCCTCCTCCCCCCCCCCCCCCCCCCCCCCCCCCCCCCCCACACTAATTCTTCCCCCAGTTTCCCCTTCTCCCTCCCATTTCTGAAAGCCTTTATCCTTCCACCTCCCCTTCCCCACCTCCACTCCACCTTCAACAAAATTCTCCCACACCTCCCCCCTCCTCACATTCATTCCAACACATTCCCCCCTCCCTCCTACTTACTAGTTCTGGAAACTGGTAACACACCCCCTTTCCCTTTAATCCTCACCCCGTCTCCCCCTTCCCGCGTCCCTTCCAGCCTAGTAACCTCCTGCCGGTCCTGGAAGCTGGAACATCGCCATACAGTCACTGAGAAAGTTACGGTTCCGATCCGAGTCGATAAGGAAGTGTTGCTGTTAAGTATGGGACGGGGTTTGGGGTGGTAGGGGCTGGAATGGGAAGGGGGGAGGGGGTGTGTGTTCCAGATGGTTACAGGTAGCGAAAGGGTAAGTTCGCCATTCCAGAAAAAAAATAAAGGGAGCAACGGCAACACACGATTCCAGACTTTTCGCAGGTAAAGACATCATTTTTTCCCCCTTTCTTTCTCTCTTTCCTTCTTTCTTTCTTTCCGCTTCTTTTCTTTTCCAGGCGCCGAAAAAAAAGAGTGAAATCATGGTTCCTCTAAATCTTAGGAAAGAGCGGAAACTTATATGAACTTCACAAGAGGAACAAGAATTTACTTCCAGATTATCGTCAACTTTCTTCTTTCTTTTGTGAGGTTTTCGAAAAATCCTTGGTTATTATTAGTATTCTCTTTTTTCATTATTTGTTATGGGATTTCTTTAAGTGAATTCTACTTTACTATTATAGTCGACTTTCACACTTCTATGCTCATACTTTTTTATTCTCTTTATTTTACTCTGATTAAAATTTGTCCTTCCTGTTAGTTATCAACTATCAAGTCTTTTTTTATTATTCTGGATATTCTAATGGCAACGCTTATATTGTGATCTCACAAATAATTATTATTGTTTATTATTATTATTAAGTTCATATGCAATATTATAATGCAATAAAAACAGATAGTTATGAAAACACTTATAATGTTTAAACGTCTAATCTTAGTAAGCTGGAAGAGCCAAGAATTAAGACAGGTTTTAATTTACTTATATATAAGAGGTCTTATACTAATCCTATTTAATCTTCAAAGTAACCTTCAGAAGGCCTTTGGAATTGTCAAAATCTGTATCATTATCACAGCCTTCATCGGTATTCCCTTATAGATGAGTACAAAGGTCTTTGCAAGGGTTTTTGAGTCCTACAACTAACCTTGAAATTATCCTGGAATCTGAAATAGTTTCAGTATCAGAGTCATCATATACAAGTTGGCACAATGAACAGTCTTATTGGTTTACAAATCGCGGTGCATCATAATGTCATTGCCATTGCTGCTGCTATTTCAGTCGTTTTTCTGGCCCTCTGTCTGTAAAGAGCAAAAAACAAAAGCACAACCTCTTTGGTGGGTAGTGTATAACCCAGAGTTCTTTTGCAGGTCCCTAGCCGCAACCCCTTTCGTTCCTTTTACTGAACCTCCTTTCATATTCTCTTTCTTCCATTTTACTTTAAACCCTCTCCTAACAATGGATTCATAGTGCAGCTGCAAGGTGTTACTCCTGTTTTACTTTTCAAAGCTATTTCCGTTTCAACGGTGAACGACCTCATAGGTCCCAGTGCTTGGCTTTTGGCCTTAATTCTATATTCAGTTCAATTTAACCAAAAGCACAGAAATTGTATATATTTCAGAAAAAAACAGAGGAAAAAGGAGCTAAAGACAAACACGCAGGTGAAGAAAGAATATATGCGGTTATTAAAGGCAATATATGTGGACGTCGTCTTCCTTCGAAATAATAAAAATCAATCAATCAATCATCACCAGAAAATTAAACATCTAATTCAGAGAGATCAAGCTTCGCCCTTTTATTGCCTCTGTGAACTAATCTCGGCAGCCTGTGATTAAAAATGGAGGACTAACGGAGTCCTTTCATATCAATTAGAACCTTGGCCTCTACGAAAGTCCACGAGACATCAGAAATGAAGTTCACGTCATTATTGCGAAGACCGTTACACGAAAAAGAAATAAATATGGGAGGAAGGATACTTTTAAATAACGTGAAAAGAATAAAGACATGAAGGAGAAAACAATGACAGAAGTTACAGAGAGAAGGGAATGTGATGTAGAGAGAGGAAAATATGTTGCAAGAAGAGAATAGAGAGTATGTGAAAAACAAATCGCAAACGAGAAATAAAGGATGAGAGAAAGAAAGTATGAGCAGACATTTCTTGATAAATGCTGCTGATGGCGTCTGTTTATGTAAGCCGTTACTAAGTAAATCATGACTGTTTTTGAATGCAACATTCAGTATGTTGGCAAAATGTTCGTTTGCAAGAGGGCTAAAGCGTTGCCCATTTTTTCCCACGATAGCAAATTTGTATTAAATAGAATGTTGCTTATTTTTCACGCTACCAGCTCAGTAAGGGTTAAAGAGGACCCTTAGAAAAGCCCCAGTATTTTTGTCAGAAACGGGAAAACTGACTGTGCCTTTCTGGTGCCAAGCTTTAAATGTGTATGTGTGTGCGTGGGTATGTATAAAGAATGTCTCGTCGATCATGATGAAAACTGGACTCTCAACTAAAGTAGATTCATATCAGCCGTGGATTTCATGTCTAGGCCAGTCCCTTACGACGCTTCTGATTGGCTGTTGATAGGCCAATAACAGGACTGGAAACTCTGAGTCTCTCTCGAGAGTTCACATAGGCAGGATGTATGTCCCATCTCTCCTGAGGTATACGCCTTTCAGCAGAGGTGGTCCTGGAAAGTCTCAGTCTCTCGAGAGAGTTCACATGGGCAGGATGCATGTTCCATCTCTCCTGAAGTATACGTCTTTCAGGAGAGGTGGAACATACATCCTGCCTATGTGAACTCTCTTGAGAGACTGAGAGTTTACAGTCCTGTCATTGGCTTATCAACAGCCAATTAGGAGCGTCGTAAAAGGCTGGCCTAGACGTCAAATGCACGGTTGATGTGAATCTACTAGTGTCTATCCCTCAGCAAAAGGAGGCACTGAAGAGATTTGCAGGCGCTGGAGAACCCAGCCTTCAGGTTTACCACACTGCACGGTCTACGACAAGCTCCGCGGCTTCGCGCCATTATCGCGAGCCGGAATTCGACCGAGGATAGAGGAAACAGAGCCTCACTCCCTCAACCAATGTACACGTAAACATCTTTAGGGAATTGCTTAGTCCTACGTCTTTTCCTTGTTGTGCCAGGCCTTTGTGATAGTGTAGGTCTTTGTTCTTAATATCGCCCGAGGCCTGAGAAGAGAGAGAGAGAGAGAGAGAGAGAGAGCGAGAGAGAGAGATTTTCTCCCTCCCTTTTTTTCACGTTTGGGCGGGAGCTTTGGAAGAGGAGAATGCCCTCGGGAAGCGCACTTCCCCTCAATTCTTTTTTCTTCCGAGAGGGGAAGGTGCATGAGTTCGGAATCTGAAGTAATTTCAGGCCTTTTTTTTCCTCTCTCTCTCTCTCTCTCTCTCTCTCTCTCTCTCTCTCTCTCTCTCCGAAATTATTTGTACCGCTGTGGTAATGGACACCACTCTGGGTTCCATTAGCAAAGAGAGAATAAGGCATTGTTGTTTTCCACTGTAGTGATTCCAAGGGGTCTTGAGGATCCTTTCTCTTTTCTAGTAGGGTTTCTCAGTCGATGAATAAGGTCTCACTAGTGACTTACAAATTATACAAATTAACTTCATTCATACACAAATACGTCCGTTGTCAAGGAAATCCATTAATCCAAGAGAACTGATTCCTTACCACTGTGCATTATAGTCTTTATAATGTATTTTATTATGAACCTAACGTCAATTAGTAAAATTCAAAAGCTTGAGTGTACAATGAAACAAGAATGCTATAGTAGATTATTTTCAAGTTTCCATAAAAAGTCAATTCGTTACTTGAACGAAAGGCTCTCCAGACTATCGACAAAGACCTTTTTTTCAAAGTTGCTGTTATAAAGTTAGATATAAATATTTAAAGGATGGAATATTAAGTTAGTTATAGTAAGAACTTTTGCATAAATGAAACGTAATTCATGAAGAAATGTAAGTGATATACACAGTTAATACAGTTAATGGGGGTTATAAAGGAAACATAGAAAAAGAGGTAACTGGTTAGACAGGATTTTATATATATATATATATATATATATATATATATATATATATATATATATATATATATATATATATATATATAGATAATAGAATACCAGAGAGAGAGAGAGAGAGAGAGAGAGAGAGAGAGAGAGAGAGAGTCTGTATATCAAATATCATGAGGAGAAAACTTTGAAAACTAACAGAAAAAATAAGCCTAACATGACAGGCTCTAAGACAATGTTTTCAGATAAAAAAAAAAAGGCTAACAAAAAACTAAAAAGCCAACACAAGTTTTCCAGAAAAATGTTGTGTCAAAACTGACACAAAGGGCAAAAAAAAAGAAAAAAAAAGAAAAAGATCCAAATATAGGCAACAATATTTTTTTCATCTCACTCAACAGGATAGCATAGTAGATAAAAATGAAACAATGCTAATGGAAAATTAAAAGAAAACTCTCGAGTTGCTTGTTCATCTTGAAGCATCTCTTCTCCTGGAAATAATGTAGTGGCGTTGAATGCCAGAACCTGTTGCTGCTTTCATAACTTGTGACTCTGCTTAGCCACCACTGGAACATCCTCTCTCTCTCTCTCTCTCTCTCTCTCTCTCTCTCTCTCTCTCTCTCTGACCCGAGATTTGGACGGAATTTTGACATTGTTTAATTAAATAAAAACCTGACCCTCTTCAGTATTAGTTGAAAAGATTTTTTTTTTAGACAAAATGATGATAACAGTTTAGAACTTGTAGTCCTATAAAACATACCAACTTCTGCTCTCTCTCTCTCTCTCTCTCTCTCCCTCTCTCTGACCCGAGATTTTGGATGGAAATTTGCATTATCTAATTAGGTAAAAAAAAAAAAATCTTCAGACTCGAAAAGTATCTGGTAATTTTATCGATAAAGTAATGATAACTATTTATAACTTGGAGTCCTATGAAAAATACCAGCTTCTTCATAGGTTATCAATTAATTTTTTTCCCTTTCTTTAAGGAGAACAATAAAGGATTCTACTTCGCACGTGAATTTTTCTGGTGTCTATGTTAGTATATAGAATATACCCTCCTTCCTACCCACTACCCACTCCTAACTTCATGAAAGGGTTTATTATTCGTAAATTTTTCACGTCTCATTCATAACGTACCTAACAAAAATTTACGTCACACACACACACACATACACACACACACACACACACACACACACACACATATATATATATATATATATATATATATAATATATATATATATATATATATATATGTGTGTGTGTGTGTGTGTGTGTGTGCGTGTGCGTGTGTGCGTGTGTGCGCGTCGATTACCAGTACTTCACTCCTGATTGGTTAACAATAACAGTACGCAGGTGACAAGAGTATTCAGGTGAAATATGGACGTGTACAACAACGAAACTATTTGGGTTATAAACAGCGATAGCCCTGTGATGAAACTGGATAATTGGTTGTTGTTTTAGTAATCGACACCTCCCTACTTGGCTCGACTCTATTGGGCCGATCCGCTGGA
>NC_061108.1:107119528-107124528 GCF_015104395.2 Macrobrachium nipponense
TTAAGTGAGCGTTCAATTTGCTTGTCAGTATGAGCTCATAAAGGCTATACTCAGAAACTTTTCTGCTTCATTATTCTAGCTCAACCAGAATTTACTCTAAGAGGACATGAATTATGAATTTTTTTCGGTTTTTACAAATCGTTCGCTGCTTATATTCAAGGGGACGTTTTCTCTCCAGATATGATCTTGTGTTGTCCTAAACGTTTTGCCGACCATTATTGTAGCATTTCAAACTTTCGTTGGAGTAAAAAAGAGCAAATAAGGTTTGTTAATAAGACCTTCACCTTTAAGAAATCGGAGTACGTTGCTAAAAAAACATAAACAGATAAACAAGAAACCTTTTAATTTGTGAGCACAGTTGGATAGGGTGAGGTAAACAAGGAATTCACCGGCCGGCAATTGCAGTTCGGTGAATATCGTGAGTTGCACTGCAAGATTTATGAGCTTCTGGGTATTCCGACGCATATTGGGTTCTGTTTGAGATCTTCACTTTCTCTTCTCTATATTTCTGTATATGTAAAAGTGTAGTATATATATATTATATATATATATATATATATATATATATATTATATATATATATATATATATATATATACTATATATATATATGTTATATATATATATATATATATATATATATATATATTTTATATATATATAATATATATATATATATGTGTGTGTGTGTGTGTGTGTGTGTGTGTGTGTGTGTGTGTGTGTATATTTACAAATCTCACATAAAAACCACAATACGCAGGTATAAAGAGTAAAAACTGTAGTAATCAAAATGAAACGCATCGAATTGAAGGCCTCAAACATTAAATAAACTTCAGCAATATCAACACCCCAAACCTAGGCCTAATTGCCGCGAACAAAGAAGCCTCCCTTCCTCCTCCTCCTCCTCCTCCTCCTCCTCCTCCTCCTACCTCCTCCCATCAGGTCGTGGCGAGGAGCCCTGTTAGAACAAAGTTGAATTCCGCTTTCCCTCATATTATTGCAAGATCTGTTGACACTCGGCCAAATAACAGCGCGGAACTTTCTCTCGGGAAATTACGGACGGCAAGTTTGCCTAATTCGTCAGAGGTTTAGTTTCGGTGGGTTCTCTCTCCCCGCTTTCTGTCAGGTTCATAATATCTTATTCACAAGGTTTAAGGCCTCTTTTGTTTGCCTTGTGAAGTTCCCTGATTGCCGTAACTGTGATAGGGTTTCTAGGGATGCTGTGCGCGGGGAAAGGTGTTATCGATCCTGCACTGAAAGGTCTTGTGACAGTGATGGAAGTGGAATAGAGCTACACATTTTATAATAATGGTGATCAAAATAGTAAGGGGTCACCATAATCATTTATGAGGATATGTGGACGGATATCTCATTTGATAAAAAAATTCATTCTTAGTTATTATCCAATTAGTTTTTTATTGTAGAAATTATAAATCACTCCATACCATGATTTAATTCTCGTTCATATGAATATGTTTGCGCTATAAAGTAAGTGCTTGATCTTTTTGAATATATGTTAAAGAAATTAAGGATATATATAGTATATATATATATAATATATATATATATATATATATATATATATAAGTATATATATATATACATATAATATATATATATATATATATATATATATAGTATAAGATATAATTATTATATATATATATATATATATTAATATATATATTTATATATATATATATATACTATATATATATATATATATATAGATATAATATTATATATTATATATATATATATATATATATATATATATATATATATATATATATATATGTATGTGTGTATGTATATTAATGGATAGATATATATATATATATATATATATAAATATATATATATATCATATATATATATATTATATATTATATATATATATACTATATATATATATATATATATAATATATAGTGAGACGTCGTAGGTCTGTTAATGATGTTCAAGCCAGGAAATTAAAGGAAACGCTTATCATTAAGATCTAATATCTGTTAGTCTATGACTTTTCACGGTTTAAAAACTATATTTAGGATAAACGCTTGCCGATTCCGATGATTATGCTGGCAAAAAAATACTGAAAACTAGATCCACAGACCATTTATTTAGACTTGTTTTGCCAATCTCCTGAACTATTCGACAAATGAAATCAAGTTACCTTCAATCACTAACCTTTGGATTCTGTCAGTGCAGATGCACGCTGACAGCTTTTCTGAGCGCGAATGACGAGGGAAAACCCCTTTCCTTAATTGATCAGAACCAGAACAGCTGAAAAACTGGCGTTGTCCTGTTAGTTAGGGAATGCAGGGGAACCGTCAGATCAAAATAAAATCTCAGGTTTGCCTTGGTGGAAGGATTCCCCGTAAAGATTCCAATGGCAAATCCAGTGAAAGCCAAATGGCCCTGGATACTGGATCGAGCAATTATCACGTGGGTTGCTTCGGATTTTGGAGTTTCTTTTATGTCTGCTTCATCATTTTGGTGATAGAAACAATTGTGGAACATGACATAAAATCTAGACCAAATGCCGAGGGCTGGGACCTATGAGATCATTCAGCGTTGAGGGGGAAATTGAAAATGCAGCAGTTTTAAGTAAAAAGGGAGGAGAACCCCACAGTTGCACTATGAAACAATTGGTAGGTGGAGAAAAGACGGAAGAAAGAGAATATGAACGGAGATAGAGTAAAAGGAATGTAAGGGGTTGCAGCTTGGGGCCGGAAGGACGCTCCAAAGAAATTTGAGTGATGCCTACAGTGCACCGCGTGAGGTGCACTGACGATACCAACCTCCTACGGGGATAGCAATAATTGTTACTTTAGTAATTATCGCTGATGAAGGATGTTTATATCCATGGAGGTATATTTTTCTCTTTTATTTGGCATTTATTTAGTAATTTAGTTCATCTGTGTTCACTGGAATCACGCTTGAGAATTATAATCAATGAGAATCTGCTCTGAGTCTGTAGGTTAATGACCTTGTATACTTGTTTCGTATGAAAATGTGCATATTTTGAGGAGTTATGATCCAGATGAAAACATTCCTGAACAGAAAATCATCCTAAATATGATTTTCAAGAAGCCAAACACAATAAATATTGCTGTAAATATTCTTCCATCAACAGATTGAGATGCTTTAATTCTATGGAGATGAATATTGGCCTTTTTCTTTTCTAATAATATTATTTTTATTTCGGTACCCTAAAATGTCGAAGAAACGGTATTTTGTTGTGTGTGCTATTGCCTAAGTGACAAGATATAAGGAGGTTCGGCAAACAAAGCTGATAAGATCTCTCTTTCTCTCTCTCGGAATGAAAAGGTATGAGATTCTATCTCGTAACTTCTATTTATCTGTTGTAATGTTTCATTAGCTCATACTATCCTTGACCGCTCTATATATATATATATATATTAATATATATATATATATATATATTATATATATTATATATATATATATATATATATATTGAATGCATTGTCGCGTCTAGAAAGTGGAATCTTCAATAAAAAGTGTATGTCCAGCAGAAACTTCAGCATTTTTCGTTAAAACTTTATTTTTATCCAACGCCTACGTTTCGGGATACAAATCCCATCTTCAGGGCTAAAAACCGGGAAAAAATTAAAATTCTATACATTAAATCAGACTAAAATGGGCACAGTAGTAAATTAATGCTTTAAAAAAATATATATAGATTAATTGTCATTATATCAGTGAGATTCGAATTTTATAAAAAAGTAAGATGGTAACTAATTAAATAAGAGATGAAATGAGTTAATGAAATTAAGGAACAAATGTGCATGAGGAATGAACATATATTACTGAATGTATGTTCATTCCTCACTGTTCACCAATGTACCTCTCACCGAAACTATAGATATAATAATTTCCTACTGAAGATAGTGTTTTTGAAGGTTTTGATATTGACTCTTTTATGAAACTTTTGGAACTGACTGTGATGGATAACTATTTTATTTTTAACGGGAAAATTTACAAACAAACTGATGGCATGGCAATGGGCTCTCCTTTAGGTCCCACATTTGCCAATATTTTTATGTGTCACTTGGAAAAACTATTTCTTGACCAGTGTCCTTCATCTATTAAACCCATTTTTTTATGAAAGATACCGTAGACGATACGTTTGTACTTTTTAAAGATAAAGATCATGCACATTTGTTCCTTAATTTCATTACCTCCCTTCATCCGAACATTAATTTTACTATGGACATAGAATCGAATAACGAACTGCCATTTTTAGATATAACAATTTCACGATGTAATGATAAATTTTTAATAGGTGTTTTTAGAAAGAAGACTTTTACTGGTTTGGGAGCAAATTTCTTTAGCTTTTGTCCATTGGTTTTTAAACTTAATGCGTGCAAGACATTATTGTGTAGGGCTTATAATTTGTCATGCAACTGGGTCAAATTCTATGAGGAAGTAGTTTTCTTGTAAAACTATTTCAGCAGAAATTGCTATCCATCCCACCTATTTGAGAAAATCTTGAGAGAGTTTTTAATTAACATTGTTAAACCGAAAACACCCATTTTTAATGTACCTAAAAAAGAACTGTACTTATCCTTGCCTTTTTGTTCAACATATAAACTTGTAAAACGAGAGCTCACCGTCGTACTCAGCAATATGTACCCATACGTTAAATTTAATTTTATCTTCAAGAACCCCTTAAAAACCAGAGGTCTTTTCAAGTACAAGGACACCCTACCGCAGTTGATGCGATCTTCAACGGTATATTTGTTTACTTGTCCCAAATGTAATTTGGGAACCTATGTCGGTAATTCGAGTCGGTTGTTGAAGGTTCGCGTCGATTGCCATCGGGGTGTCAGTCACCACCGAACAGGATTAGCTTTATCTAAGAAAGAATTTTCTGCAATACGCAACCATGCAGTAAAATGTAAACATAGCATTCAGTACAATGATTTTAAAATCTTATCCCAAGCAATAGATAACCGGTCATTACCCATTCTCGA
>NC_061108.1:107129528-107137028 GCF_015104395.2 Macrobrachium nipponense
ATTCATGTCTACCCTACTATAACCAAATGCGACATTCTATAAACAAAGAAATTCTAAATTTTAATTAATAAACAATTAAAAGCATATTGAGACAATATACATATTCCACTTCTTCAAACTAAGAGGCAGTTGACCACTTGGTTACGCATGGGACGGTAATGGTATTAGTTGCTCAAGGTGTCTATCGACTGCACAAGTGTTCCTCTGAGATTGGTGCTCTTCAAGGATAAAAATGACGAAATAGCGAGTTCATTAATCTGAGTCACAGTTAAACTATGATACTAATACCAGCTGCTTAATAATTTTGAAATATATCTCGTACGGTTTCTTTCAGCATTCTTTATGGAACTTACAATTGTCTTGCTGTTGTAACTTTTATAGTATATGACAGAACAGAAGAGATAATAATTGTGAAGTCATCAGATGATTACAGTTTCAATAATAACTACTGCACTTTTTATTGTATCGTCTTAGTTTTTCATGAAAACGTCGTTGCTCAAGAAATATGAATTTACTGAATAAACAAGAATGTTTTAGGTGGCATAAAATTAGCTTTACGAACTGCCATGAGAATGTAAGTCAGATGTCCAATCAAAATTAAAATTTTTACCTTAATCCAAAAGATAAGACAGCTTACTACATTTAGCAAAAATTAAAAGCTAGATGCGACAAGAAACTATGAAAATATATTCCAAATTATTACTGAAATATATTCACCTTATTTTCATATTGTGCTTGTCTTTTCATCTTATTTTCAAAACCTCGTGTCTTTTCATCTTATTTTCAAAAGCTCGTATCTTTTCATCTCATTTTCAAAAGCTCTTGTCTTTTCATTTTATTTTCAAAAACTCATGTCTTTTCATTTTATTTTCAAAAGATCGTGTCTTTTCATCTTATTTTCAAAAGCTCGTGTCTTTTCATCTTATTTTCAAAAGCTCATGTCTTTTCATCTTATTTTCAAAAAGTCTTGTCTTTTTTTCATTGTTTATTTTCATAAACCTCAATTGTTTTTCCATTTTGTTTTCAAAAGATCGTGTCTTTTCATCTTATTTTCAAAAGCTCGTGTCTTTTCATCTTATTTTCAAAAGCTCGTGTCTTTTCATCTTATTTTCACAAGCTCGTGTCTTTTCATCTTATTTTCAAAAGCTCGTGTCTTTTCATCATATTTTCATAAACCTCGTGTCTTTTCATCTTATTTTCATAAACCTCATGTCTTTTCATTTTATTTTCAAAAGCTCATGTCTTTTCATCTTATTTTCAAAAGCTTGTGTCTTTTCGTTTTGTTTTCATAAAGCTCGTGTCTTTTCATCTTATTTTCAAAAGCTCATGTCTTTTCATTTGGTTTTCATAAAGCTCATGTCTTTTCATCTTATTTTCAAAAGCTCATGTCTTTTCATTTGGTTTTCATAAAGCTCATGTCTTTTCATCTTATTTTCAAAAGCTCATGTCTTTTCATCTTATTTTCAAAAGCTCATGTCTTTTCATTTTGTTTTCATAAAGCTCATGTCTTTTCATCTTATTTTCAAAAGCTCATGTCTTTTCATTTGGTTTTCATAAAGCTCATGTCTTTTCATCTTATTTTCAAAAGCTCATGTCTTTTCATCTCATTTTCAAAAGCTCGTGTCTTTTCATCTTATTTTCAAAAGTTCACGTTTTTTCATCTTATTTTAAAAAACTCATGTCTTTTCATCCTATATCCAAAAGCTCATGTCTTTTCATCTTGCTTTCATCAAGTTCATCTTATTTTCATCTATTTTCAAAAGCTCATATCTTTCCATCTTATTTTTATAAAGATCACGTCTTTTCATCTTATTTTCATAAAGCTTATGTCTTTTCGTCTTATTTTTCATAAAGTTTATGTCTTTTCGTCTTATTTTCATAGGGTTCATGTCTTGTCATCTTACTTTCAAAAGCTCATGTCTTTTCATCTTATTTTCATGAAGCTAATTTTTCTTTTTATAATAGGTATCACTACCTATCTCAAAGGACGAAACTTCGAAACGTCCGACGAACGAACGAAATTTAACCATGCCATCCTTTCTCTCATCTGAAGCATCTATTTCTTCTTCTTCTTCCTCTTCTTCTTCTTCTTCGGAGCCCACCATCCAGAAAACTCTAAATGGATCTCGAATCTTCTCGTGACTCTGGCCGTGATCCTCTCTCTCAGGGAGACATCGTTTTCTTTCCTACGCTGCTATTAGGTCGGGCATTAAAAGTCTTTGGAGGGCTTACGATATAAACACAAACCTCCTCCAGTTTTGTGTTGTTCTCTCTCTCTCTCTCTCTCTCTCTCTCTCTCTCTCTCTCATCTGGATAGCGGCTTTGAGGTTTCTGCTTTTGTTGCTTGGTGTGGTTTATCTGGTCTTCGGTGTCTTTTGAAGTTTATCTTCGCATTAACGAATTTTATTTATTTGGTGTGTCATGTAAAAGGGAATCTCTCCTTTTTGCCCTCCTTCGATGGGTTTTACTCCCGCAACACAGGCAGTTGTTTATATTTTCATTTACGGCTTCAGTGTATTTGATATATGTTTAATGTTGCTGTAAAGCATTTTTCAAATAGATTGCCTCACTGCCTTTCAAATGTTTCAGTGAGAATTTTATTAGTTTTAAATCCTTTATTGCCGTCATACTTTAAACAGCTTCATTGATTTTAGAGGAATGTTGTTTTAACATTTCTTTTCATTCTATGAACGTAGTATATACGTTATGCATTTTTACCATACGTCTTGTCCTCTCTTCCACTCTCTCCTCTCATTAACATATCATTTTCCTCATTTCCTTCATCCATTCCCACTCACAAATGATTCCTCTCCCTGTACTCTCATTCCACGTCCTCTCTCGCTCTCCCTCTGTTTCTTTCGTAGCTGCGACTGAGCCTAAATGAATGGATGCATCATGCTGGCGACGCCACGGCCGCCTCCGGTTTATTGCATTCCAAGATCCAGTAAATTTGCATGGGGACGTGGAACCACGAATACCTAAACCAGAGATTTTTTGTTTTTAGTTTTTTTGTTTTAATCATGTGGCTACGTATATGGTCAAGTCTAGTATCTGACCGGTGTAAGGTCGGTCGGGGGCGGGGTGGGGGTGGGGGTGGGTGCGTTCAGCGGATTTCAAAGCGTTTATAATGAGGGAAAGGAGAGAGAAAAAAAATGAAGTCTTGGTGCTGGAATGTCGGTTGTGGGAGTGATTTCCAGACCGGCGGATTCCCTGGATATTAAAATGACGGCATGTATTCATTATGTAATAGGTCGGCAGTTTGTGAGCGGGTATACTTAAATAATATATTGTTTGTTGGATGAAGTGATAGACAAAGGAGGTATAACATGGGCTGGATAATGAGACGACGAAAGGCTGCATATTAGAAATACTTCCTTTATGTATTTGGTTATAGAAGATGGTGTTTGTAAGCTTGGATGCATAAATGCATTATTTGTTAGATGAACAGACAGACAGAAGTGGTAAAACAAAGAATAGATGAGAGAACGAAAGGCTGTATATTAAAAAGACGTCGTCTATGTATTATAAGTCAGCAGGGCTTGTGAGTGGGTATACGTATACATGTTATTTATCTGGTTCAGAGATAATGACAATACGTATAACATAGGTTGGATGCATGAAGGAACGAAAGGCTGGATATTTAAAAGACACCCTGTACGTATTATTTTGTAGGCAGCTTGTGAGCGTATATCCGTAAATAATGGTTTATTTGATTCAGAGATAAACAGAGGAGGTAAAACAAAGGTTGGATATTGAGTGAACGAAAGACTGGATATTCCAAGGACGCGCTGTACTTATGTTATAGTTAGCAGTATGTGAGTGTATATGCATAAATATTTTGTTTATCTGATGCAATGACAAAGAAAAGAGGTATATCAAAGATTAGATAATGAGAGAATGAACATTAAAACCCACATGAAAAGAGGAAATAGAGCTGAAATACATTTTCAAAATCTATTCTCCTTCCCTTACTCCATTTTTGTTATTTAACATTTCAGAGACTTTATGATAGAACCTCATATTCTCTGTATAACTTCATCAGATAACGAAGAAAATGGCTTACATTAGTGACGTAATTGTGGCTTGATGGCGTAGAGCTTTTAAGAACAAATTAACAAAAAGCAGAGAGAGAGAGAGAGAGAGAGAGAGAGAGAGAGAGAGAGGAAGGAGAGAAGAGAGAGACGAAAGTACTCTGGCAATTTACGACATAACGACGCTATAAGAGTAAGAAATAGTTTTCCACCCTAATTATGAGATAATTAGCAGAATAAAATGTTAAAAGCTTAGTTTCCGATGAAACTTTTGAATAAAACTACTCGCAACAGTCGGAGTTTATATCTCTACACTCTTACAAGCAATGAATTGCAAGGAAATTTCATATTGTAAGGTCATAACTGAGATATTCGCCTCTACTTCTCACTTGAGCATTAACACAACGCAAATCATATGGCTGAATACCTAGAACGAATTTTGGTTTTAATATGGAAGTCACTGGTATCAGAGGAACTCCCAGAGAGTCTTCTTCTAAGAAATGTTTACATCTGGATCATCACATATTATGGAAGCAGAATATAGTTAGCATATAACCAGAAAAACGTGTAGTATATTTGCTAAGTTTCTGTTTCTATGTTTATATACATACAAATATACAATATAAGTGCGGAGGTCAGCCCTTTTCGAGGAATTGTAGATGGCGTAGACGAAGAACTAATTTATGCCTAAATTCAGTTACATATGTCCAAATGTCCCACATTGGAAAGTACATTTTTTAATAGGACCGGTCCAAGGAATATATAAAACACATATATATATATATATATATATATATATATATATATATATATATATATATAATATGTATATATGTATTTATATATTCCTTGGACCGGTCCTATTAAAAAATGTACTTTCCAATGTGGGACATTTGGACATATGTAACTGAATTTAGGCATAAATTAGTTCTTCGTCTACGCCATCTACAATTCCTCGAAAAGGGCTGACCTCCGCACTTATATTTGTTATTTTGTGTACCAGAGTCTGGTTTCCACTTGCGTCGGCCATTTTGCTTTCTTTACGAAAACTCTTATACTTTAGGATTCGCCCCGACCTCAGTAACATTGATATATTTATGCACACAAACCCCCAACCCAACAATTAATAATACATCATCCACCAATAAAAGATAAAATAAACATGCACCAATCCAATAAACTGCTATATGCAACTAGCCGTTTCTCAGGTTTAAGGTTAACCAGCTGATTTAACTGGTACAAGGTCACGTTGCTAAAGAAAAAACGGGAAGAAGATAGTTTGAGAAAGAAAACGTATGTCGAACCAAAATTTTTGCTGAATTAGCGCAAATGTCTACTCGGCTGCCTCTCTCTCTCTCTCTCTCGCTCTCATGTGAAGCACAAAAACAAAACTTATAATACCACTTTTCTACTGTATTTTAATACCACAAAACCAATAATGTTCAAATACCAAAGGACATCAAAATGAAACACACTTTTTAGTAAATTAACACCAATAAAAAGAAAAAAAAGAAAACATAAACTTATACACTCACGTCTTCATAGGACCCAAGTCAGTATCTGTCTACACTTGCAACCACGCGTAACTAATTCCCGTTATGATATAAATTCACTTTAACCCCCCAAACACAGGAACATGTCTTTACACTAAACAACCACTAAGATGACTAGCATGCTAGGTACATTGCTTCTACATCCCCTTAAGTCAGCAATAGAGTCAGTTGCCCGATACACAATTATAACCACTCTCCCCCAAAATATGCCTGACCTATATAGTCTCTTCGGAGGCGCTATCTATAGGCATTAATGTACCTTTTAACCGCGGCCACCACTCTATTAGCGATTTTTGAGGTCAAATGACACTCGTTTAAACAAAATGAAACAAAACATCTAACTGGCAACTTAACCTAGCCTTGTTCTGTTGCATGCCCTTTTTGGAGTTAGCTGAAAAACTAGGCAAAGATAAACTCCTGCTGGTACAAAAATATACTTTTTATTTCCCAAAATTAGCTAACATTAAAATGGAATAAAATTAATTAACTCTAACTCAAAAGAAATGTAAAACTATCATATTCCTTTCAAAATCATATTTAAGTAAGTACCCCCTCTCTTTCCCTAAGTGTCCAAACATTAATTGTTTATTAATAGTCAAAACCAGTCAGAGAATAAACCCATTGGTGACTTCAAATCCATCTGAAATAAAGAGACCATAATTATGACATCACTTAAATATTAAAGTTAGTCAATAAAGAATGTGTGCCGCACCCCACTTTTCTTTCTCTAGACTCAAGTAACTGTCACTTCAAATGTTAACTTTCCAAAGTTCTTTCTTACGTTACCTTCTCCAACGAACCTGCAACACCTCTACCAGGTGTGTTCCACACTGTCAATCAAAATCAATGAGTCCCCCCTTAGTAATTGTTCTCCAGATTAAATGTCATTTTCTGTTCGTTACAAACACACACACACACACACACACACACACCGATTGGCACACAATAGGCATGCATACTTCATGCCTGAAACTCGTGATCTTCGAAGCGTGTCACTGACCACAAAGGTGCACTGGTAAGCTATCCTATCTGTTTTTTCATTTCAGCATCTTCGGGGAATCCAGCGTTTTGCACTTGTCTCTAACTGGCAACAGCTAAGGTTACTGTGCCTTTAAGATATATATATATATATATATATATATATATATATATATATATATAATATATATATTATATATATATGTGTGTGTGTGTGTTGTGTGTGTGTATATATATAAATATATATATATATATATATATATTATATATATATTATACTATATATATATATATATATATATATATCTATATATATGATATATATATATATATATATATATAATATATATACATATATATATATATATCTATATATATATATATATATATATAGATATATATATATATATATATATATATATATATATATATATATATATATATATATATATATATATATATATATATTTATATATTATATATATATATATATATATATATATATATATATATTATATATATATATATATATATATATATATATATATATATATATATATATATATATATATATAAATATGTATAGAGATATTTGTATATGTATGCATATATATATAATGTATATATATATATATATATATATATTATATATATATATATATATATATATATATATATATTATTATTATCAGGAAAAGTTAACGTAAATCTTTAAGCCTAGTAACGTAACTCTTATACTCAAATTTTGTTTACTTTTTGCCGCTAAACGAAGGTTTGGGCTGTTCTTTCTTTTTCCCCACCGCTGGGTATTTCGCTTGTTACTGGTAACACACCCATGGGGGATAATTTTCTCTTTTATTTTCATATTCTGAGTCGTTGGGTGATTAAGCGAAGGTTTTCTATGTGGAATTTTCGACTCTACAAAGAGTTCCGCCCCA
>NC_061108.1:107142028-107147028 GCF_015104395.2 Macrobrachium nipponense
TCGCTGAAGATATAAGCGCTTTATTATCTGGGTCAGGCTTGACATTGTGTTTGTACATGTTCAACTTGAATCAGTGAGCATTGTCGTGGTGCTGTTAAATAAGATAAATAAAATAAAAAGGAATTCGTGTATGCGTAATATGTACGTCACATTGATTTCATCTGTATTTACCTGAAGACCACATTCTTCTCTCCTTATTAAACGAAAATCGTAATTTTGTGAAAACCTGAAATTCATGTTAATGTTCTTTTTTTCGGATGATTTTTTAGAATTCCATTTTTGTTATGATTAACAAGAGCAAAAATTCTCAATAGAAATTCAGTCTGGTATTTCGTTCTCTATTGGCAATGTCATTCTCGTTGAATAAAGCATCAAAATCAATGGTGTACAATAATGGACCCATCATCATTGCAACATTAACAAGCATAGAACATCACATACAACCTGAATTTTTCGAAAGTTATTTCTTTTACCCGAGAGAGAGAGAGAGAGAGAGAGAGAGAGAGAGAGAGAGAGAGAGAGAGAGAGAGAGATAAAAATGCTGCTGGGAGATTTTACCTGGTGATTACCTGGTGATCGGTTCTACCCTGAGGACTGGGGATTATTTCGTCTCGGTCCTCCCCAGAAGGGATCAGACTGATTTTTCGAATTGGTCATTAAAAGTGTTAGTGCCAGATCTGATACTGGTGATGGGAAACGTAAACCACATAAATTTAAAAATGTTATCGTTATTATTATTGTTTCCTTTTATTATTTATCATTATTTAAGGAAAAAATATATACTACTACTACTACTACTAATAATAATAATAATAGTAATAATAATAATAATAATAATTAATAATAATAATAATAATAATAATAATAATGATAATAACGCTGCTGTAACGCTCCCTCCATTGTTTGAGCCATCAGTAGGACTGAAGAGGGATACGGAGCGGTATCCGAAAGTCTCTCCTAGTACTTTTTAGCTTTGTACAATAATATATTTTAGCACCACTGTGTCTTTTCATTGTCAATGTTATAGCCTCGTTACGAAAGTTCCTTAGTTCATTATTCTTATTATTAATTTTATTTATTATTTTTTTTTTTTTTTTTTTTTGTTTTTTTTTTTTTTTTTTTTTTGCTCTATCACAGTCCTCCAATTCGACTGGGTCGTATTTATAGTGTGGGGTTCCGGGTTGCATCCTGCCCTCCTTAGGATCCCATCACTTTTCTTACTATGTGTGCCGTTTCTAGGATCACACTCTTCTGCATGCGTCCTGGAGCTACTTCGGCCTCTAGTTTTTTCTAGATTCCTTTTCAGGGATCTTGGGATCGTTGCCTAGTGCTCCTATGATTATGGGTACGATTTCCACTGGCATATCCCATATCCTTCTTATTTCTATTTTCAGATCTTGATACTTATCCATTTTTTTTTCCCTCTCTTTCTCTTCAAACTCTGGTGTCCCATGGTATTGCGACATCATGAGTGATACTTTCTTCTTGACTTTGTCAATCAACGTCCACGTCTGGTCTGTTTTGCACGTATCACCCTATCCGTTCTGATACCATAGTCCCAGAGGATCTTTGCCTGATCGTTTTCTATTACTCCCTCAGGTTGGTGCTCGTACCACTTATTACTGCAGGTAGCTGATGTTTCTTGCACATGGCTCCAGTGGAGGGCTTTTGTCCACTGAATCATGCCTCTTTTTGTACTGGTTCTGTGCAAGTGCCGGGCATTCGCTTGCTATGTGGTTTATGGTTTCATTTTTCGTATTGCACTTCCTACATATGGAGAGATGTTATTTCCGTCTATCGTTCTTTGAACATATCTGGTTCTTAGGGCCTGATCTTGTGCTGCTGTTATCATTCCTTCAGTTTCCTTCTTGAGCTCTCCCCTCTGTAGCCAGTTGCATGTGTCATCGCTGGCTAGTTCTTTGTCTGTCTCATGTATTGGGTCAGTGCATTGGTTTGTTGTGCCCAGGGTCCTCTGTTCTGTCTGTCATTCTCCTGTCTCTGTACATTTCTGGGTCTTCGTCTACTTTTATTAGTCCTTCTTCCCATGCACTTTAGCCACTCGTCTTCACTGGTTTTCAGATATTGCCCCAGTGCTCTGTTTCTCGATGTTGACACAGTCCTCTATACTTAGTAGTCCTCTCCCTCCTTCCTTTCGTGTTATGTATAGTCTGTCCGTGATTTGCTCTTGGTGTAGTGCTTTGTGTATTGTCATGTTTGTTTCCCGGTTTTCTGATCTATGCTGCGGAGTTCTGCCTTCGTCCATTCCACTATTCCTGCGCTGTATCTGATTACTGGCACTGCCCATGTTTTTTCATGGCCTTTTATCATATTCCGGCGTTGAGTTTTGACTTGAGTATCGCCTTGAGTCTCTGCATATATTCTTTCCTGATCGTGTCCTTCATCTGTTGGTGTTTTATATCCCCTCCTTCCATTATTTCTAGGTATTTGTATCCTGTCTCATCTATGTGTTTGATGTTTGCTCCCATCTGGTAGCTTTATCCCTTCAGTTCTCGTTACTTTGCCTTTTTGTATGTTGACTAAGGCCGCCATTTTTCTTTTCCTATTCCAAACTCCATCCTGATGTCCCCAGATACAATCCTTACAGTCTGGATTAGGGTATCTATTTTTTCCTTGATGCTCTTACCATACAGCTTGATGTCGTCCATGAACATCAGATGGTTGATTCTGTTGCCTCTTTTCTTGAGTTGGTACCCGGCATCCATCTTCTGTAGTACTTTTTTGTCATGAGAATCATGGCTACTACGAAGAGTAGTGGGGACAGTGAGTCGCCCTGGAAGATCCCTCTCCTGATATTAACCTCTGCTAGTCTTATTCCAGAGCTTGTAAGTATTGTATTCCAGTTGCGCATTGTATTTTTGAGGAGCTGATGGTGTTTTCCTCTGCCCCATATATTTTCAGGCATTCTATTAGCCATGTGTGTGGTATCATGTCGAAGGCTTTCTTATAGTCTATCATGCCATGCTTAGGTTGGTTTTCCTTCTCCTACTGTTTCTTCATTAACCATTTTGTCTATCAGGAGCTGGTCTTTTGTGCCCCTACACTTCCTTCTGCAGCCTTTCTGTTGGTGGGGGATGGTGTTTTGTCTCCTCTAGGTAGTTGTATAGCCTTTCACTGATGATACCTGTTAGTAACTTCCACATTATTGGTAGGCAGGTGATAGGCCTGTAGTTACTGGCTATATTTCCCTTACTCTTGTCTTTTTGTACTAAGGATGTTCTTCCTGTGGTCATCCATTTGGGGGGGTGCATTTTGGTGATTTGAGATCAATGCTGGAGTTGTTTCTGTCTTTCGTGGGTGTAGGGCCTTGAAGTTTTGAGCCAGTATCCAATGGACTTCATCGGGACCTGGGGCTTTCCAGTTTGGCATTTTCTTTAGTTGGTGTCTGACTGTGTCTGTCGTGATCTCTGTGAACTCTTTGTTTTTTCTCCCTGTTTTTCTTCTTCCCTTGACTTCCTGGAGCCATGTTGCATGTTTGTTGTGTGATACCGGATTGCTCCATATGTTTTTCCCAGAGTCTCTTACTTGGTTCGGCTTCAGGAATTTCTGGGTGGTTTGTCTTCCCCTCTTAGTTGGCTGTATAGTCTTTTCTGGTTTGTTTCCGAATAGTTTGTTCTGTTGGTATCCCTTATTCCTGTTCATGTATCGTTGATCTTATTATTATTATTATTATTATATTATTATTATTATTATTATTATTTATTATTATTAGTGGTGGTCTATCGTAGTCATCTATTCGTCTGGGTGGTTTTTACAGTGTGTGGTTCCGGGTTGTATCCTGCCTCCAAGGGAGTCAATCTCTTTTCTTACTATGTGCCCTGTTTCCAGGAGCACACTCTGCTGCATGAGCCTGGACCTACTTCAGCATCTAATTTTTCTAGGTTGCTTTTTCAGGGATCTTGGGATCGGGGTATTATTATTATTATTATTATTATTATTATTATTATTATTATTATTATTATTATTATTATTATTATTATTATTATTATTATTATTAAATATAAAGTATCTGAGGAATCTGACAATATAATTTCACGTTGCGTTGCTCTATAATTCGACATAGCAATGGTTGACACTCATCAAACTTATAGTAGCAGATGAAATTACAAGCAATACGAACCGGTAATTCACATTTCGCTTAAAAAATTTGACACCCCTTTATCCCCTTGGCGTTAATAATCGATTTAGTAAATAACAGCTTAGAAATCTGAATGCTTTTTTTTTTAATTTGATTCTGTTACCTACAGATTTGCTTTTTTTATTTTTGAATGCATGTCTCTTAAGATTGAAGTTATCAATGAGCATTTCAAACTATATAATGAATTCGAATCCTCTGTTCACTGTGGTATTTTTCCACATTTTCGTAAGTGGGGCTTTTCATTAATATATTTCTAGTTGCCACGGTTAAACATTAGCGTCTTGTAATATTTATAGGTAACTTGTTCTCTTTTGCATTTCTTAATACTACAGTTTTAATAATTTTTTTCAATAGGAACATGTATTGTGTGTAATTTGCGCTGGAACAAATGTGATACCATCTTGATATTCCTTACCACTACTACTGATTATGAATTATTTTATCGAATCATGTTACTCGAAATGGAAACAAATTGCGGGGCAGTCATTCCCACAGTGGGAGCTACCGACCACATGGAGGTGACGGGAATACCCAGGAATATGTGTCAGGGAGAGGGGGAGGGGTTGGAGCGCATAAGAAAAAAAAGAAAAAAAAAAGGATTGGTAGGGTCAAAGTTAGGTAGCGTCAGAATCAATAGAGCTTGTTTTTTCTTTTTTATGATTATAAAATCAGTATAAAGCTCACATAAGAAACTAATACTTGAACAAAACTTGTATGAGACAGATTACTCATTAAATCATTAACATAACATTGAAAGAAAGCATGATTTAAATTAATCTTCAACACAGAAGAAAATATGACTGCTTTCAGTTAGATAACTATTATACTTGAAGAAATGTTCTTG
>NC_061108.1:107149528-107152028 GCF_015104395.2 Macrobrachium nipponense
AAGCTGTGGCTTTAAAAATGTTTCTGGGCCCCTCGCCTAATTTGTATTATACTTTGTGTAGGGTTAGCTTTTAAATGCAACGTAATAAGAGGGGAGAAACTGCTACACAACCTTTTATTTAGCGAATAAATATTCCCCTAATGCTCTTGACCAATACTGTTTTGGTCTTATTGTTGTTCATTCGTTGGGTAACTATAGAAACTTAATTGCTCTATAGTTTATTACATTTTGAATAGAAATAGACTTCGCGTCTGAGATCATTTTCATTTGTTTTACTTTGTGCATCTGTTGCTGTTTCTGACTTTCAGGGGGTTTTGTGGGAGAATTATTGATTTTCTTCTTTATTACGACGCTGTATGAAATTTCTTAACTTTCCTTTTATGAAACTGTATGAATAAAGTATTTTACTTTATTCTTTACTTATTTCCAGGATGCTTTGTGGTCACTGATTATTCAATAAAACTTTTGTTATTATTACATTTAAAAAAAAAAAAGTTGGGTACCCACGTATAAATCCAGTAAAAAAAAATTTAGATATGGCAACTGCTAGGGGCATAAGGGGTTAATACCAGAATATTGCGGCTTTAGAAAGTGACAGTAGTTTCAGATACAAATGGTGATATGTCAGACAACTCCCTCTGAATGCACTCTTGTTAAAAGCCTGAATATACTTAAGAAAAATAGTAGCACCTGAGCCAGTCTTTGTGGTGGGTATATTACCAAATGTCTCGGGCAGGCATACAGAGGAGAGGAAGTGTATAGCAGTTAGTCCAAAAAACTTGGAAATAAGAACATGTTATGTGAGTTTGATTATCATAAATTACGATAAAGCCAGGTTCCTTTTAGCTATTTAATAAAAAAGAGCTTTCATTTCCTCCTGCCTTTTATTTGGCACTTTCTAGGTTTTTCTCCACTTCTTCCTCCCTTTACTTCCCAAATATACACTTTTTTCACCAGCCTGTTATCCTCCATTATCTCTGCATGGCTAAACTATCCCAAAGCACTCTGAAACCTGCTTTACCATTGTAATATTTTCTCTAACATTCTATCTTTCCAACTCCATAAATAATAAATAAACAGCTAATCCTATTAGAATCAATATTTTCGTTTAGAATCTTTGCTTCACCTCTATAACGGAGTGTTGGTTCAACAATCCGTGCATACATTCAAACTTTGGCTTCCATATTCACTACTCTTCTCTTCTTAATCTTTTGCAATCACTCTTCCATCTTCTTACTCACCTCTTCGTTCAGTTTGCCATTACCTGCTATATTAGTTTAAATATGCTTGTATGAAATATCCATCAATATAATCATATCATGCTTCATTCCACTGGTTTCCATGAACTGCCATAACTTTGCTTTTGCTTAGTTTAACTTTAAACTTTTTCCTTTTATGAAACCTTCAAGTGATCAAATCACAGACCTTAACATATTTCACTTTCCTCGTAAAATATTTTATTGTCTTGACAGAGGACTTTCAGTGTTATACTCCTTTAGTATCCTACATATGGTATTCTTATCATTTCTATCACTAGCTTTTCATGTAACCACATATGCCAAAAGCTACCATTTTTCTTTACTCTCAAAGTTCTTACTTAATGGTATCACAATATACACTTGAGTTTCACTCTCTCTTGGTCTAAAAACACAGCACTCGCCCCCCCCCCCCCCCCCCCCCCCCCCCCCCATCAGTCTTTGCGACATTTGTCTTTCTCAATTAAACACCGACCATACATACTCTCCGACATATGAAGCTATGTTTGTTCTTCAAAGGCGAACAGTCACCTTTTTCACCTTTTCATATATACAGGGAATAATTATTGCTATCACTTATTCTTTTTTAGGCCTCTCCTAACCCAGACGTCTGATAACTGGCCTGTTATTCAACCATACTCTCATCTTCATATTACGACACGATTTCTAATTCCGTCAACTTCCGTTGCCTCTGCATTCTCTGACCAGTTTTGGCTTTTCTTATCACAGTCACTTCTGAAAGCGTTCTGAAATTTGTCCTAGCCCCTCCCAATTTTGCGACTTTCAAATGCGTCCCTCTTCAGCCCTCAGCATTCGACAAATCCTACAACACTCACTCCAAGAGCACAAGTTCGCTGCGTCACTGAAAATCGTTTGGAGAGTTCCATTGTTGCACATATGCCATCGAAAGAATAAACTGTTAGGAATACCTTTTATAAACCTGTGGAAGATTTTAGGTGTTTTAATGGTCAGGTTACACACGTTTTCATTTTACGTAAATTAATAACGAAAACAGAGAGATATTCTATCGTGAACATTCGCAATACAAAAAAGAAAATATAATTAAGTTGAGCTTACAATTTCGGAGTACCTGGATGTAAAACTGAATGAGTGAATAATATAGTTATAGAATTTAGTTATACGAGTGTGCATTTGTTAGAAATATCTGTTATTATCCAGAAATAGTTACTGAAAGTCTTCGTTTCAGACGTTCCATTAGAAATCAAAACGTTACAAAAAGATAA
>NC_061108.1:107157028-107189528 GCF_015104395.2 Macrobrachium nipponense
AACTCTAAATCATCGATGTTTCGTTGTTACTTTGATAACTAAATGATAATGCCTCTTCTTATTTCTTATGTGAAGAGTAATTTTCCTCAAATTTGTTTTAATTTTGCCAGCAGAGAATGCTTCTGCAATCTATAAGAGAGAGAGAGAGAGAGAGAGAGAGAGAGAGAGAGAGAGAGAGAGAGAGAGAGAGAACCCAAACACCACTAGGTGTACTTTTACTTAATCAAGTTCCGTCACTCGGAGAACGACGCAATAGTTTAGTGTTTTAAAGACGAGGATAATAATTTCATTGAAACTAAAGTCCCTGATGTCCAATCTTCCCGAGCTAGAAAATGCTTCGGGTTAACATTTTAATTTTGGTAATGTTCCCATAGTAAAGTCAAGGTACTCTACTTGTTTAATTCACTTTCTGTGGTAAACGGTGGCGGAGTAAGGTCTTAAAGTATTTTGACTCAGTTGATGTATCTAAGGGAGACCAGTCATAAATGATGATGACCTTAATACAGAGTTTGTTAATGTTAAGGAGGTGAAAAACTATTGCAAATAAAGATTAATACGTTCTAATGATAAGTGGAACCCTAATTGGTATCGAGGTTTTACATCCAGATTTTGATATCTTTTATGTGGGATGATGAATTCCGAATCAGCTTGATTTCACTTTTGAATTATAAACGATAAACTCACTGCTTCTATCTTGTTTGTTTGCTTGCTTTTTTTTGCTTGAATAGTTAAACATTTCTTTTATTAGTTTCGTTCTCGTAACAATTACTTAAAACTCATCATAATCAAAATAAGTAGAGATAATCTATGCAACTGCCTCAGAGCTTATGACAGAATTGCTTACTCTTCGAAGTCATGCCTCCTAATATAACTTCATATAGTATGTAGTATTAGGACAGAGTTCTACCCCGAGTGTGATAAGTCTATATCATTTGCCGTAAGCGATGAGACTACCATCGTTTATTGATTTTTACTGCCAAACGAACTGCACATGCAGATGCTAAGTTACGAATGGCGCACTATTTTACAAATGGAGTTTACTCACATGCGTTTGTATTTGTTGAAACTTCAATATGTTCTAATCAACTTGAATAACACCATACAAACGGGAAGAACAGCATTCTTCAAGCTTCGTTATATTCATCTTTTCCCCTCGTGTTGTTTATCATTTCCTTCTTTATAAGTATTCTGAAAACGCTTGGATCAAAGAACATAATCCAAAAACGCTTCATTGGAATAAATGTATTGTCGTCAGTTTGTTTTCAGAGTGATAATGATTAATAATAATAAAATTTGACTATAGCCTCCAGCATTTTAATAAATTGAAATCGAATTCGATAATTACCTAATTGAGACATGCCAACCTACGGTGCGTTGCTCACCAGTTAAGCAACAATGAGAAAACAATAATTAGGAAAATAGAGAAGAACCTATATGAAATGAATGCAGCTAGGGCCGCAATTACTTTCAATAATAATAATAATAATGATAATAATAGCAGCAGCAGCAGCAGCAGTAGTAGTAGTAGTAGTAGTAGTAGTAGTAGTAGTAGTAGTAGTAGTAGTAGTAGTGATAGTAGTGGCATCGATGTTTATCTCAGGGTTTATGTTTATTCTTCTTTCTCAGACAAAGTATACTTATGCTTTTTCGTCGCAAGTTATTCGTAAAGATTTTTCCCCCTTTAGCAATAATTATCTATGTATCGCTCACTTGTTAAAAAGATTCTTTTGCTTTGCCCGGTTGTGTTAAATCTTAAAATCCTTTTCACCCTTCTTCAAATGGCGATTTTGCCTTGTGTCAGATATAAGGAAATCTTCCTGCATTCACCTCTTCCCATTATTGCTTTAAAGATTAAGTATAACCAGACTGTAAATACCTTTCAGTGAAAATAAAAATAAAATTCTTTTTGTCCAAATCATTCTAAAAAACCATATATTCGGTTGCCAAACAAAATCAGGTTAAATCATTTCATTGCAATGGATCATACGCTCAGGTGGACACAAATCGTTATGGATCATTTTTTTTATTATGTATGATCAGATAGATTCTGACGACTGAGTGAAATGATTAAAACATTATTCACAGAATTAGTGTATAATTACGGATGCATACAAGTGCCATTTTAATTGGATTGGACTGGATGATTGTAAATATATCTAAGCGTGAACTATATTGAACTAGTATATACCGTTACCTTCCGTCAGTCTGCTGGATGAGGACTGCCTGTGTATCGAATATTTTATTACGATTATAATTTCGGTTGGCAAACGTATGTATATTTATATATATATATATATATATATATATATATATATATATATATATATATATATATATATATATACCTATCTCTCTCTCTCTCTCTCATCTCTCTCTCTCTCTCTCCTCTCTCTCTCTCATCTCTTTCTCTCTCTCTTATATATATATATATATATATATATATATATATATATATATATATATATATATATATATATAATACTACTTGTACATACAAGTAGTATATCTGATCAAAAGATACTTAATGGCTGTGGTCATATGAAAGAAAAATCCATAATAATTGTATTAGTTACTTGTTTCCCAAGGTTCGAAAAACAATCGCGATGCATATCCAACTGGAAGAAATAAGGCTAACATAGTTTACAATAATGATAATAATAAGTAGGAATAAAGCATAATCTACTATTTATATTTTTGGGCGCCACGTTCTATTCCTACTTCCGCTTCTTCGGCGGCCTTGGATGAACACCACAAGTGAAACTTCGTTTTATCCGACCTCTCGCCTTTCCCCCTCAATGTGTCTTTTAATTTTCTCCTCATAAACTGGACGCCATTTTGAAACACTGATAATCCTTTTTACGTAAGCTTTCCTATATACCTTTATCAACTCCACTGCCTTTAGCATGGGATAATGGAGGCAATATTTTTTATTCTATCCAATTTTTCATACGAGTAGTTTTGTAGTACATTGGCGGTAAGTGAAGAACGAAGCATTCTGGAACAAGTTATGAATAGAGGGAGTTTCCCGCGAGATCAGCAAAAGCAGATCTCCCTCGGGCTGCTCTGTGGCCTTGTGGGGTAACTAGTCAATTTAATTTGTCACGTATCATTAATCTCATGGGATCGCGTTGCGCACCTCGGCTCCACTTCACCCGACCTAAATGCTGGCAGGAAGGTAACGTGTGTGTGTGTGTAGTTGCCAACAACATTTCTTCCCTCATTTTAATTTATGGTCCTCTATCTTTTTTCCTGTCTGGGGATGGTTTTTTTTTTTATTTTATTCTTTTTTATTTTTCCTTGCGTTTGAAATAGTTTTCTCACATGTTTTATTCAATGGCATTATTTGCCTTGTAGTTTGGATTGTGTTTATTTTTTTTACTCTGGAGAATTTATCCAAATTTTTCCTTCTCATGTTTTTACGATTATTTTAATTTCATTCATTTTTTTTCCATCTTAATAAAGATTTATCATTCCTATTCCGTCCCAACTTTCTTTCAGTGATGGTTTTTTTGGAAATCATATATAAATACTTTTAATCTTTTTTTTTTATTGCAAATTGCTATTTTCTCTCTCTTACAATAATGGATATCGTTTCGGTAATCCTGTTTTCTGGGCAATGTACCTTCACCTTCCAACCTGAATAATTCTTGTAATAAGAATCCTCTGGTTTAACTGCTTTCCCACATAAACAGTTTTTTTTCCTTTAACTAAAACATTTACCTCTAATCACCTTCTCTCCCAATGCTCTTTTCAACAAATAAAGTTAAATATGACGGACTTTCAAAAATTACCTGTGCATACACAAGCCCCGTTATTTAGTTAGTTTCAGGTAAACTTTATTTAATCTATATTTAACACTGCTGAGATTAGTACTATAAGATATTGATACCACGCTCTCATGTTTTCAAGGATTTTTGCAGTTCACGAAAGAATTTCATGGTCTTGAAAATCATGGCTATAAAAATATGACTTCATTTATTTTCCTGTGGTAATGGAGTCCCTCCTCCAAGGTTTGATGAGTCTGTTTTATCATCGTATAAATGGTTGATTCCGGTAGACTGTAAATTCCATTAATCATCAGAAGACCAGTAAAGTACTGGTTATTACCTAGTTGGTAAGTGGATTCTTAACCAACATAATTCATATGTATTTGAATTCAACGGGAAAACGCTAACAAACGTAATAAAAATGCATTTAAAGTTGTTGCTCTCATAAGTTATAATTGCTGAGCACCAGAATCCCGAACCGAATATTCTTTCCATTAATATTTCAGACATGTAATTTTTTTTAGCATTCATTCCCTTTATGTTACATTTACATATCATATAAGAGCGTCACCTCAACAAAACTAAAGAAATGTTATTCATTAAAACCTCCCCGTAGGGGGCTAGTGACGTCAGTGCGCCTCATGCGGTGCACTGTAAACTTTACTCCAATTCTTTGCAGCGTCCCTTCGACCCCTATGGAACTCCATTCATTCGTATTACTGTACCGCCATTCTTAATCTCTTCCTCCATCTTAATTTCCACCCTCTCTAACAATATTGTTTCATTGTGCAACTTCGAGGTTTTCCTCCTGCATCACTTTTTAAACCTTTCTACTGTCAATGACCTCATAATCCCAGCGCTTGGCCTTTGGCTTAAATTCTATATTATATTCTTATATTCTATATTAAAATCTAAACTTACTATATATCAGGTAAGTTATAATAAAATATACTTCCTAGATGTTACTGTGACAAAACTAATACGTCTCATGTAAACATTGCGTCAGTGTACAGTAATCTCAAAAATACTGTCAGTAGATTTGATTGGCCATATAAACAAGGCTCGATCCGACCTCCAGCTTATTTGGGGGACGTGGTAAAATCTTCAGTCAAATAAAGCGTTATTTCACCAACGAAAATTAGAATAAATACGCGATATTTTATTAGAAAAAATTGTTCTGTACTGCTTAAGATGCGCATTATGTATATATATATATATATAATATATATCTATATATCTATATATATATATATATATATATATATATATATTTTCATCCTAATAAATAAATCATAAATATCCTAAAGTTCCCGTATCTTTAACTCAACGCGAAACATCTTTTCCAGAACTTTTTAGGCTTTTCTATAGACCTTTCCTAACCGCCCTCCCCCCCCCCCCCCCCAACAGACACTAACAAACAAAGTAATTTGTAGGCTTACTCCCCGAGTAAGCGAAAATAATTGTTTAAGGGTAGGCCTCAAAATCAACTGTGACTAAGTTTTCATAGTTCTCATAAAAACCTACGTACTTTGTAATAATAGTATCCTTGTAGATAAAAATTATTTTTATTTACATTTTCTTCAGTCTTCTTTATTTAGTAACTTATTATATTTTTTGGTTATTATTTGCCTGAAAACTCAAAAAACATAGGAACAGTCTTTCAGGAAGATAATATTTTTCCACTTGTTCTATAATTAAAGGAAAAATGTTCAACACAGTTATAATGAATTTTTGTACTCCTTTAATTATGACAGTAAATTTGAATTCCGTAGGCAATATTACAAAAAACGTACTTTCGGATCATTAATTTTATGATTAATCATTTCTTGCCAATAAACGGCAGTCAGTGAAAAGTATTACCGATGATTAAATTCATATTTCAATTCACATAAAACGGACGGTATAAATTCATTTGATAATGCTCCTAAAACCATATGCACTCGATTCTAATTACCAGGTAAACATTGCCTAATCAATGGATATGAACAAAGTCGCGTTCACTGCACTATTTCATCACGATAGTTCATATGGTCTCGTGAGCACAAATCGCTATGGGTATTTTTTTTTTTTTTTTTTTTTTTTTTTTTTTTATTTTTTTTTTTTTTTTTTTTACTGAGAGGTATTCCAACCTTTCAGTTAATGAAAATCTTTTTCCATCATTTGTCTTGCAATTTTAGAAGCTTGTAAATAGGTTTATGTAAATTGGTTTACGTTATGAATGGTATCATTGATGACCCTCAAAGACGAAGGGTAAGAATGATACGGTAGTCCCCCTTCTGATCTCGTAGGCGTTTTGTAGGTCCATTGGAATGCAGCAAGAGGTCAACGAACTTTCACATTATTCGACGATTCATTTCACAGTCTTGAAGTGCCTTTGCCTCATATTATTATTTATGTATTCATCTATTTTTTTATCAATATTCTTATTTATATGTAAATTTTCCTTACTTGTGTTATATGATAAAGGGTAATACTAAAGGTAAAATTTAATATCTCCCACTATTCGACATCTGCTTACCTCTTTATTCTAAACTCCTGACATTATTCAGAAGCTGTTGCTCAAATATCCTTCGCTTCCACTGCACCAGGCAACGGGTATCTTGAAACAATTTATGCATAAACGGAGAGGAAAATCTTACGATGCTATGAGCAGATCCCCATCAGGCTACTTCATGGCCATGTGGGGTTAACAAGTCAATTGAGTTAGTCACGTGTCATTAATCTCTAGGTATCATGTTGCTCGCCTTAGCCAAACTTAACCCGGGAAAAGGACCGCAATAAAGTTAATGTGACGAAGTGTCAGCAGCCTCTCTGTACTCGTTTGAAAATGTTTCTTATCATGTTCTTTGCGTTTGGTCAAATATTTTGGATTTTCTTCCAATCCTTTGAGATGTTGTGTTCATCCTAAAAAAAAAAAAAAAAAATTGTTTTTTAAAGTGGTCTGATCAGACGAAGAGAAAAAATTGCACACAGAATGTTGATGGATTTAACATAATGTTAGAGGATACAGTATTACACACACACACACACACACACACACACACACACATATATATATATATATATATATATATACAAGTCATTCTTAAAAACATCGCAGAGATGAGAGAGAGAGAGAGAGAGAGAGAGAGAAGAGAGAGATGTTGAGAGAAGAGAGAGAGAGAGAGAGAGAGAGAGACGGGTGGTAGGGAAAAGAAAGAACTGACAGACAAATCCAATAGAATAATGAGATACTACATTTAAGAAAAATGACAATATATATATCGCTACTCGCTTTTATCTAGTAAAGTTAAGAACTCTCCTCCCTGAGAAGGCATTTGGTTACAAAACTAACTTTACAAAGTTAGGAAATTTCCCGGACAGTAAACTGGTCGTCTTTGCGTGGCCCTTAGAAAATGTACTCATGTTGCAATTCATTTATAAAGTTTCACATATTTCCTCTTCTTCTGCAGATGCCTTCGTAAACTTAATCCGACAAAACTTTGAAATGAGTTCTTTCTGTTCTGTTTCATAAAATGATGATGAAATTGACTTAACTCTAGTAACGTTTATATAAAAATAGGCTTTCAAAAACACATTGTGTTTTCTGCACCAATTCTTTGTATTTTACATATATCATTTTTATATATTTTGTTAAGTAGATATTCTTTGAACTCACAGTCAGGCTGTTTCAGTACTATTAGAGTTGTTCACAATGAACAGACAGGTTATCAGATCTTGCTATTTCCCTCTTTTATTTGAATGACCCTTGCCATTCTTGCACAGCAGAGTCCACCCTTGCACAGACTAAGATGAAATTTAGAACACTTCGGTCACCTTGAAAGCTTTAGGAAAAAAAAGTTAAAAATAAGCACTTATTCTGATACAGGATGACTGGTTCCAGATGTCCATCCTCAGCTAGGACACTGTGTCCTGATTAGGTAGGTTAAGTTACTATGTATCCTTGGAACATATATTTTCTTTGTGGGGGCGGGGGGGGGGGGGGGGGGGGGGGCGGGGGCGGAGGGCGCCGATGGGGATAGTTAAGATTAAGAGTCTGTAAGCGAGACTACTCCATTTCAAGAAGAAACTAAAACTTGGAAACTAGACGAACACAACGAGGATACTTTTTTTTTTTTTTTTTTTTTTTTTTTTTTTTTTTTTTTTTTTTTTGGAAATAAGGGCTAGATCAGTGGTTCTCCGCCAGGGATGAAATTCAGAGCTTTCTTTTGATGGGGGTGGCATTGTGACCAATGGTTTACGAGTTTATTAATGTTCTTATTATTTGGAGTGCACCTTTTAAGGCAGACAATTTCGGAAAGGGGGTGAATGACATTCTGACATATGATGAAAGGGTGCATGAGGCAAAAAAGGTAGAGAACCACTGTGCAGCTAGATGTAACCAATTATTAACAATATCAAAAATAGGATGAAAGACATATGTACCCTTAAAATCAGTGTAAAAAAAATCATTTCATTGCTTTTCAAACAAACGCGCATCGTCACAAGAGAAAAGAGTGCATTGGTCATACAGATATCAATTATCGTTTTGGTAACAAAATTTCACCCGGAATTTACATGTCTGCAGTATAAGGTGATTTGCATGAATATTACATTGATAATCAGCAGGATTTTTGGTTTTGTGTTGTATCAAACATTTATGCATTTTTTCTGCATTTTGTTTTCCGATAAGTATGTAAATCTTCGCTCATTCTGAATTTGCAAAGCGGTATTAATATACCAATGGCATATTCCCGTTCGAGAAATTTGGTTCCAAAGAATATCATGGTCAAAATTTCATGAACGTTCATATTAGAAACAGAATATTCTTAGGCTATATTATATATATATATATATATATATATATATATATAATGTTATATATATATATATATAAGGGTATTATATATATATATATATATATATGAATGTATTGCACGTATATGTGTATATATAATTTTGTACTATATGTATATATACAATATATATATATATATATTATATATATATATAGTATATATATATATATAATATATATATATAATATATATAAAAAGATTTATATATATTAATATAATATAATAATAATGTATATATACATATAATTACATATATATATATATATATATATATGTAATATATATATAAATATATATATAATATATATAATATATATATATATATATATAATATATATATTATATTATATATATATATATATATAATATATGGCCTAAGAGTATTCTGTTTCTAATATGAACGTTCATGAAATTTTGACCATGATATCCTTTGGAATCAATTTCTCGAACAGGAAATATGCCATTGGTATATTAATACCGCTTTGGAAATTCAGAATGAGCGAAGATTTACATACTTATCTAAAAACAATATATATATATATATATATATATAGATAATATATATATATATTATATATATAGATATATATATATATTATGTATATATATATATTTATTGTAGTGTATATATATATATATATATTTATTATATATATGTATATCTATATATATCATATATATATAATATATATGTATATATATATATAATATATATATATCTATATATATATATATATATACTAATATTATATATATATTATTATACATGTACATATATATATAGCAAACTTATTGCATACGTCAATGGTGCCACTAGTCTAGCTGATAATCCACTTCTACCACTCACGTCTGGGGTTGCAGAATGCTTGAATCTGGCATGCATTCACGAGTGGAGAAGGCTTTGGGCCATGAAGCTTAACTATTCCAAAACTCAGAGTATATAAATTTGTCAGTCCAGAACACTCCTGCCTTTGCATCCTAATTTACATTCATACGGTGAGGTTTTAAATGTCAGTGATACTAAGTTTTTAGATGTGACCTTTGAGAAGCAAATATATGATATTGCTTCCTGTTTCTCAAAAATTATCTCGCGGGTATGTTTTCGAGTGTTTCATGGATAAGTTATTATGTGCGTCTTTAACCTTGTTCTTATTTGTTTACCCCGAAAGCAGGAGGTAGTGCTGTCAGGGCATCTCATGCGGTGCACTGTAGGCATTATTACTTAAGGTTCTTTGCGGCGTGCCTTTGGCCCCGAGCTGCAACCCCTTTCGTTCCTTTTACTGTGCCTCCTTTCATATTTTCTATCTTCCATCTTACTTTCCTAACAATTGATTCATAATGCAACTGCTACCAGGTTTTCCTCCTGTGAATCCTTTCAGACCACTTTCTGTCAATTTCCATTTCAGCGCTTTATGACCTCATAGTTCTCAGTGCTTGGCCTTTGGTGATACTGACTTTTATCTCAAACGCTTGGATGTAGTTGTGTCATCAGTCAAGTTTATTTGCCAACTGTAAATATTGACTTATGGCACAGTTGTTGGATGAGTTCATTATGTCTTTTGCGTTAAATGTACTAACAACAACAAACACCACCTGCAATGTTCTCTACCTGACCTAGCTGTTTATGCTCGCAACACTAGGCTGGACGACTGCTGCTGCTACAAACAGTGAAGAGTCGTATTCTAGTATAAGGTTTGATTAATACTGCTCAGATTGCTGGGGTTTTACCTTGGCTGCAACTTGAATGTGGAATAGTTTGTTTCGTGCAGTTGTGGAATCTTCTGATCTCCATATGTTTACGAGAAGAGCGTTCATTCCTGCTGACATCGCCTGAATTTAGAATAGCGGGTTTATTTTATATTCCCTTATGTTTATTTATTACCTTTTCATATAAGTTCTTCTCTCTGTAGGCTGATTTAACTTTTGAGCTCTCTTGGGTTTATAGTCTGTTGAATCTCCATAATAGTGGTCAGATGAAGATTTAAAAAAAGAAAGAAGGCAATAAGGAATGTAGCAAATGCTGAAGTTCAATAGATACATAACAAAGAATGCATTGCCTTTTCATACACTATGATATAGAAAGTTTCTTTCTCATTCCGTTTTTTTGTCGTGCTTTGCAAAATATGGAATTATTCCTTGGTACTCCTCGTTATACCCTGGGCTGTTTGCAGGATACAAAGTACTGTAATACTCCTTTGTTCAGTATTAGCTCATGCCACCGTGGAAATTGGGCAAAAAAATATGCCAAGAAACCAACTCCCCAGATGGCATTTGCATCCCTTAAAGTTTTTTTTTCTGATGCTGAAATACACTTGAGGTCATAGTCCTTCGATAGGAATATGTAAGAAGCAACTTCTATTTGGTCCACTTTTAGTTTTCTGTAAAAGAAAACTATTGAGATTACATCTGTCCGTCCGCACTTTTCCTGTCCGCCCTCAGATCTTAAATTAAACTACTGAGGCTAGAGGTACCGAGGACCAGAATTAAAATGATTTGGTGGGTGAAGGTACCGAGGACCAGAATATTTAAAATGGTTTGGTGGGTGAAGGTACCGAGAACCAGAATTAAAATGGTTTGGTGGGTGAAGGTACCTATGACCAGAATTAAAATGGTTGGTGGGTTGGTGGGTGAGTGTACCGAGGACCAGAATTTAAAATGATTTGGTGGGTGAGGGTACCGAGGAACCAGAATTAAAATTGTTTGGTGGGTGAGGTTACGAAGGACCAGAATTAAAATGATTTGGTGGGTGAGGGTACCGAGAACCAGAATTAAAAGGGCTTGGTGGATGAGGGTACGAAGGACCAGAATTAAAATTGTTTGTTAGGTGAGGGTACCGTGGACCAGAATTATAATGGTTGGCGGGTGAGGGCACTGAGGATCAGAATACTTCAAATATAAGGTGAAAGTTCAACTTGAAGTTTGGGCAGCTAAATAGTAATCCAAATATTATAATATAGTATAATATAATATATATATATATAATTATATAATATAATTATAATATATATATAATGATAATTATATATATATATTTATATTATAATATATATATATTAATATATATATATAAATATATGTATATATATATTAATATATATATATAATATATATTAATATATATATATATATAAATACACAATATTATATATATATATAAATATATATATACATAGTATATATATATAGATAAAATATATATATTTATAAATATATATAATATATAATATATATATATATATTAATATATATTTTTATAGTATATATATATATATTAAAATATAATATTAATTATAACTATATATATACGTACATACATACATATATTAATATTATATATAGTATATATATGATATATACTATATATACTATATAAAATATACTATATATATAGTATATATATATATATATATATATACACATATAATATACGGTACATACAATACATACATACATATATATATATATATATATATATATATATATATATATATTGTATATTGTATATATATGTGTGTGTATTCGGTCCTACACTTGAAAGAATTATTATTTTTGTATAAAGAATTATGATACTGGCCTATTTAGTACATTATACTTTTGAATATCAGGTTTTAACCGATGTGGTTTTAAGCCTGTATACATACACACACACGCACACGCACACACACACACACACACACACACACATATATATATATATATATATATATATATATATATATATATATATATATATATATATATTATTTTAAGTTGTTCAGGAAATGTCATTGAAGACAATAATACTCTAAAATAAAAGAAAACACTCGATTTTCCTTTAGATATAAAAATACTGCAAAATATTTAATTAGAACCAGGGAAACTTTTAATTGTTTTCCTTCGAGCCCTGTAAAGAGAGTAAGGAAAAAAGAGAGAGAGAGAGAGAGAGGAGAGAGAGAGAGAGAGAGAGAGAGAGAGAGAGAGAACATGGCAGCACGACAAACTAATTTTGTCTCAAAAGGAAAAGCTGTTTTACAAAATAAGAAAATGTCCGTAACTTCGTGTAAAGTTATAAGTTCAACAGATATTTTTTGCAAGCATTCAAAAGAGTGAGATCACTGCAAGTATATTTGTAGTACAGTACTTTCCCTGTTCTTCGATTTTCACATTGAAAGTAAACATTTTCATCTCTAATGTTGAATATTAAAAGAATATCTTTCTATAATGTGAATTCTATTTACTAAATGAGAACAAACAGTGATAATAAATTAGACACATACCAGTTAAGTGAAGATATAGTGTGAAAGACCACCACAAAAATCGCGCCGAATGGGCAAGCAGACCAGTTGAAAATATCCCTTTAAAGAAACAGGAAGGATGACGGACCCTGAAACCGGACCTGATTTCAGATTAACATCACATAAATCCACTCAAACTAAGTCCACGTGAAATTTCTCCCATCCACCTCCCTCCCCCACCTTTACCAGGAACACAAAAGCCCTAAAGGTGTGGGACCATAGCGAGAGACAATGGCACCAGCTAAGGAGTTATTCCCATTTCGAATGTCTCTCATTGAAGGCTGGTATTTATCAAGTTGACCCTTCAAATAACGACTCCAACATTATTCGTTTAAGGAAATTCTGGCTGGGTCCGAGATCGTGAATCTATGGCGGTGAGAAGTGGTTGATTATATCTTTGGGGATATTGTCGGGAAGTGTTCGGGCGCAGAATTTGTTATCAGCTTTGCTGATGTAAGGAACAGTGGATATAAGTACGATGATAAAGCTGTTTACATAACAGTAATAGTGTCAGTTTCTTTTAGTAAGATACAGCGATCTTAACAGAGATCGACCAACTGCACTGTTGAAATATTGCTTTATGCATAGCCTAGACAAAGGTTCGAAATTTTATTAAGGAAGCAGAAGATGAGGCGATCAAATATTTCAACTCAAAAGAGGACTTAACTATTGTTGGAGAAAGGTAAACTTGAAATGAACTTCATACGAACTCAGTACCACGTGGCTTCCCAAAAGCTCTTGAAGAAATAAATCAAAACGTTAAAATTTTTCCAAAATAGAAATATGTTTGACTATTGATTATAAGGCTGAAGTGGAATTAAAAGCATAAAGAGGATCAAATCACCCCCCACCTTCACGTGACAAATTACCACGCAAACAATTTCATCGTCAATTTAGTCTCCTTTACAACCATTAACGCCCCTTTCTAGGAGGAAAACATCAATCCCCATTGTACGACGAAAATACTTTCAGTAACTTGATTCACCTACAGACTTATTATACTAAGTTACAGGAGGTTCTTTTTCGCTTCAGCATCGACTTGACTTGTCCTTGAACCTTTTCATAATGACTTAAGTTATTTCCCCCCTCATCTTCCGCCTTTCTTAGGATGGAATATTTTTCCTTTAGAATAAGTATTATGAATAAAGTTTAGAAGACAGTCGAATAGTCACACTCTTGAGGTCTTGGGTCAAATTTTTCAAAGACTTTTCCTGTTTAGAACAAAATCAAGATCGAATTGAAAGTTGGTCAAATAGCAACTCATTCTGTTGACTTCTCAGACTTAATTCGTCAAAAGTGCTTCGCACCGAAACCATAGCATGTAATGGGTAAGTTTCAATGGTCCGTAGGAACCCTACGGACCATTAAAAGTTACCCATGACATATTATGGCTCCATAGATGACCTATTGAAATTACGCGTGGACGGAGTCAGGCAGTCACTCGTAATCAACTATATTCATGTATAATAGAGTCAGTGTTACTTCGTCTCATAAATAGAAAAAAAAATGAAAAAAGAATGACTACCGGTGTAGCGAAAGAATGATTTCACATTGCAAAAACTGGTCACAATGAAATGAATGATGACTTAGAATAAAAATCATGTGAGAAACATGAAGCCATTTGATGGATGCGTAAAAGATGGAAAAATCTGCGAATACGTAGAATACGTAACAGATTATTTATATAATATATCATATTTGATGAACACGAAGTACGGTCATCTGGTAATCGCTGATAAACTTAGCTTAAATTGTTCTATCAAGACTCAAAAATTAAGATGATGCTAAACAGAAGCATGAGATTATAGTACTAAACATATCAGCTTTCAATCATTTTCGATTTTTCCACTAGATTATGTCTGCAGGTTCGTGATCAGGTGGTCCTTATAAGTGCTTAATTATAATAAACTTATGTATAGGTTTCCTGCAGAATCTTGGGTAACTGTGATCATATGCCTGTATTTCAGAAAATTTTCGAATATAATTTGCCCTCTTTGATATTTTTGATACTGTAATCGTTGAAAAAGTATATATATAGTAATCTTTTTAAATCGTTGATCCTATGATGGTATAGCAAAGACCATTTTTCTAGAAAATAAGTTAGCCCATTAAAAGAAACTGTATATGAGATAACAGAATTCAAAACATAAATTGTAGGGAGCTCCGCGAATATAAACAAAACCAAAATCCTGCAAATGCCTCAGAAGGGACGGGCGGGTCCTACAAAAAAAAAAAAAAAAAAAAAAAAGGAAAGGAAAAGGAAAATCATATATCCTGAAATTGCATGATATATTCCCAAGCCACGTCCCTACTTTCACCCTTTCTTTGAAATACCGATCTGGTTTCCTACTTCATATTCGCTTTCTTCTTCTTCTTCTTCTTCCTCCTCCTCCTCCTCCTCCTACCCTTCCTTCTATTCCTCCTCCTCCTCTTCCTTCTCCTCCTCCCTTTCTTCTAATCTTCCTTTGTTTAGTCCACCCTCTCCTCTTCCTTTTGGTCCCGTCCCTTGTAAACCCCTTTTCTAGCACAAGACCCACCCCTTCCCCACCTCCAAGAACACAACGCCCCTCATCCCAACCCCCAAGAACACGGGACCCCCTCCTCCATTCTTCGTTGCCTCCTCAAGGGACATAATCCATGCTTCTCACGTGTCTCCTGCCCAACCTCCATCAGCGTCCGGCCATTCTCACCACTTTCCTTTAAATTACGAAAAGCTGGTAACAATTTGCATAGCTGTTTGGTAAAGCAGGCAGAGGGAAGACAAAGTGAGAAAAAGGAAAGAAGACATTACGCCGAGACAAAAGGGCTGCGAGACAAAGTTGGCCCGCGTACCGCGAATGTAGATCAGCTGGTTGGGAGGTAGACATTATAACGAATATATTTATATAGAGGGATTGAAGGAATCCAGTTACACACACACGAACAAACACGCATACACATACATACATACTACATACATACACACACCAACTCTATGTATAAACATATATATAATATAATATAATATATATAATAATAATATCTATATATATATTATATAAATTATATATATGTGTGGTGTTGTGTTTTGAGTGTGTATATATAATTATATATAATATATATATATATATAATATTATATATATATTAATATATATATTTATTATATATATATATAGCTATATTATATATATATATTATGTGTGTGTGTATATATTATATAATAATATATAGTATATATATATTATATATATATTATATGTATGTATATATGCATACATTGTATGTTATACTATCTATATTAATATATATTATATTAGTATATATGTATATACATATATATATATATATATATATATATATATATATAATATATATATATAGTATCTATCTATCTATCTCTATCTATCTATCTATCTATCTATCTATATATATATATATATTATATATATATATATAAATATATATATATATATAATATATATAATACATATATATATTATATATATATATATATATATATATATATCCATATATAAAACATTTAGTCTACTGGTAATGATCTGTATACCTGGACTTACCATATAGCAGCTGGGGGCAACCAATTTCCCCCTTATAAGAATTCAGAATGGAGGCGCCTTGGTGCGAGGTCCTATTATTCTTCCGTTATTTTCGGGGGTATGAGTATTACGCTAACAATTTTCATAATTATCAAAGGCAACTGACTTTGAAAAATGATATATTGCAGAATATATTGACCTGAAATTGTCACAATCACAAAGTCGTAACCTTTCTAAGGTTCATCGAAATAATAAAATCGCCTTTAAATTAACCTGTGACAGATAAATAAAAAAAAAATTCTACAATCTGTGTGAAGGGGTAGAAGATGATAAGTAAAAGAATAACTATTGACACAGTTTAATAGTAAATATATGAGGTAACTTGCTTTATGGCATTGATGAATATTCAACACATGCTTCTTGAAGCAAAAAAGATATCAACAGGCACTGAAGGACGACCTTCCCCTTTCTTTCAAGGTTACTCTTGTTGGCTTAAAAGTTTTAACGATTATTTATCAAATTTTCATTGTTTTCTTTTTCGAGTTGGCGTGTCCATGAATGCATGCACTACATTACCACTATATGAGATCTTATTTAAGAGAGAGAGAGAGAGAGAGAGAGAGAGAGAGAGAGAGAGAGAGAGAGAGAGAGAGAGAGAGAGAGAGAGGTGAACTTGGCTAACTTTGCCATGTTGCCTTGCAGGAGTCAAGTTGTTAGCGATGTTGTCGTTTCGAGTTACACTTCATTCCGGACAGCGAGTTGTCGCCATAATTGCTGGAGCGCTTTCTGAGTTTTGATGGTCATTAGAAGAATATTACTAACATGAACGACAGGGAAATATTGTGTGATGTATACATTTTTTACTTTCTTTGAAAGCTTCCCTTTAATTTATTCGACGTTGTTACGTTTAATTTAATTTTACTTCCGTCTTTAAAATAAAATAAAAACGTTTCCTCGTGACGATGTAGGACCTCTTCAACTCCAACTACATTTGGCGTCTCAGGCGTAATTGGTGAAAGAATACAATATATAAAAAAAACAAACTTTCATAAACATAATTGGGAAGGAAATACAAATCCTTTGCATTAAAAGAAGAAAAAAGTAGGACGACACCTAGGAAATTTGATTTGGTTTTGTTTTGAAGGTAATTGAATGACTAGTAAACTATTTCAGATTTAGACCAAACGACTTATATTTCAGTCTCAACTCTCCTGAAAAAAAGAAAAAAACGCGATTACGTACATGCAATATCATTCTTTGGAAAGATATGAGAGAAAAACCTTCGTCTCATCAACGAAACTAACTTATTAATATGGTGAAATTATTTTTTATGTAGAAGTTTGTGTTCATTGTTTTAGGTGCTGAGAGAGAGAGAGAGAGAGAGAGAGAGAGAGAGAGAGAGAGACTCTTAATTATCTCTAAAACTGTCTCTATAAACATTGATAGAAAGCATGAGGTCGTTTCAGTTCTTTTACTTATTAAACTCCCTGTCTGAGGAACAAGATCATTTTCTTTCAAGCTATAGGATTTCTGTATATTCTAATAATTTCATGTTATTATTATTATTATTATTATTATTATTATTATTTTCTTAATTATTATTATTATCATTGGAAGTAAACCCTCTTTTAAGCACGTTTTATTAAAAGTGATTGCTCCCTCAGCTGCATTAATTTTATAAAGGTTCTTCTCTATTTTTCTAATTATTGTTTTCTCATTGTTGCTTAAACTGGTGAGCAACGCACCGAAGGTTGACATATCTCAATTATGTAATAGTCAGAGCCGATTGGATTTTTATTGGTAAAAAATTCGAGTGGTGGTAGTCAAATTTTCGGGTATATCCCGTAGAGTTTATTGCAGGTAGAATTGCAATTAAATTCTATTCCTTTCTATTCTTTTTGTGGGGCCGCGACGTTTCGTCTGAAAACTTCAGACATCCTCTTAGGCAGAGGTGGGTGATGGACTGAAGTGAAAGGGTGAGTCCGGTGCAGCGGGGGCCTTCGTGCCGCTGTCTTTTCATTGGCTAGTGAATGGGGAGCTGCTTTGTTATTATTATTATAACTCATAGAAAGAATGAAATGCTACCTTGCTCAACTCAAAAAATAGAAATATCATTATTAAAAACAACAAATTTTTAATTTCTCACTTTGGTCTTTACATCATAAATAAACTATTATTATTATTATTATTATTATTATTATTATTATTATTATTATTATTATTATTATTATTATAAAATCTCCCATGATCATATGAGCCACTAAATTGGTGAAGATATCCACAATGATGTCAGTGTAAACATATACTAAAAATGTACACACAACGAGACCTTACGAGAAAACCCTCTAGTCTCCCAAGTAGTCTGATTAAATCTGACTAAATATACATTCACACTGACGTTATTGTGAATTTTTTCATTATTATTACTATTGGTTTTATTGTGCGGAAGTCATACCAAGCCACTACAGTCTTCATCTTACCGCTCTTCTATTTCGTCAAGGTCATATACTTATCCCCAAGTTGACGCCAGTTTCCCAGTCTCCTCTCAGTGTTATAATATTCATGGCAATTTCGCCACAGTACTCGTGGGGAAAATTCCCTAAGTTCCTGCAAAACTCCCGTACCAAAATCTTTTGTCTGGATGGACCCTCGCTCCATCTTCCTGAGAGTTGTGACCACATTATCCCGTTCTTTCATGTCTTTTTTTATCTTATTTTTTTGTCTGGGGAGTTATATAGACAGTGTCTGTTCGTCTTTGTAAAAATTGAAACCAAAGCTATGACAAAGGTGATAATGCGTTTTTTTTTTACTTCTCTCATGCACTATCTTGAATAATTTCAAACGTCTTTCTTGTTGAAATGTTATTTCGGACTTGGAAAGACGCGGATGATTTGCAGGTATGGAAATGTGAAGCAAGAAACATTTAAAGGTGATTGGGCTAACATTAACTTTATTGTATAATGGCTAGAGTGGTTTTTACTGTACATTTTTGTAGATTTTGGTTATCATTGCATTATCATTCTATTTTCCAACTGTTACCCTCATTTTCAATTATATCACATTACTTCTCTAGCATCAATGTCCATTTTCCTTCAGATTTTCCTCTTCATTTTCTTTTTTATTTTCTCGATTCATTAAGACATTGCCATTCTCCCGTTTCTATCTTTTTTAGAATAGGAATGTTTCCATGTTTCCACCTTTTATTCGAAGGGGAGCTCCTTAAAAAAAAAAAACCTACTACTCAGCACTTTCCTTTGATGAACCTCGGCTTAATCTTTTCTCAAGCCTTCCTTGCAAGGAAGAATCTTGAACACGAGGTCCTTTTCGCTCCAACGATACTTTTTTCTTGGCATATTTATTACGTCTTTGATGTGCAGAGGTTGGTAGCTGTGCAATCGTTACGATTCTTTTGATCGTGCAGTCTTCTGGTTACTTTTTCTGGTAATGTTCAACATCTCACAAACAAGACAAGTTTTACAGGACTTCCGAAGTTTTTGTTCAGTCACTAAAAGTTAGATGCAATTACAAATGTTGAAATAAGTTATTTGCCTTTACAATATTATAAGTGGAAAGTTAATACTTAATGAAAATTATTGTTCATATCCAGTAATCCTTAGAAAAAAGTATTACAGTCCTGTAAATTTATAATCGAAGTCTTCCCAATAACGATAACAAAAGTACTGAATGAGATTCACACATTCAATTACATTTCAGGAAAATTATGGGAAATGAACTTTTAAAAAGTAGGAATTTCAAATGCAATAATTGTCTTTGCCTTTGTCTGAGGGAATTAATAATGACCTCTCTGAACAGGAACATCAGTATTAATTACCCTTCGAGTCATTTGTCACCGTCGTCACTGCTGACGCAATGTTTCATGTTTACATTTCGTCAAGGCTGCGCTATTCTGTCCTTCTGTCCCAATTCGTCGTCCCTTCTCCCCCAATCACAGCAATATGCCTTTGCTGCTTCACTATGGCTCTCGATGGGGAATTCCGCTGTCGAGTCCCTGTAAAAAACTCCCCGGCCAGAATTCCATTTGATTGGATGGACCTCGTCTTCCTTTTCTCTCTTGAGGAACCGGTTCTAAGAAGCAGAGGCTTCAGTCGCTATTTTTTGTTCTCTCTTTTTATTTATTTTTGGATAAAACGCTTTAGTCCACCCATTTTATTTTTCTCCAAAAGGATACGGCTGTCCATCTTGTAATTTTGATATAAGAAAGAAATATATATGAGTATTTATACTTGACGTAAACTCCTTCAGTTTGGAACGTCCATTTTTCAATCCAATATACTCGCTTTTTTTTAATTAGAGATCGAAGTAATTATTAATCTGTAAACGTAAATAGTAAGAGCAAATAACACCTGTACGAGATTTATTTAGTGAATGAATTACCAGATTAAAGATGCCGTTTTTTATTATCTCTAAATTTGTTTGTCTGTTGATTTGTGCAGTGCAGAGGGAAATGGTTAGATGGTCATGGGAAATTCATATTCCGTGGATTTTTTTAATATACACAGATCAGTGAAATATTACCACCTTGCTCTTTGAACGAATACATACTGGTATTTCAAATAGAATTGTCTTGCTTACCTCGTCTCCTCTAATTGGAGCTTTCAAAGACCTATCAGATAAAGATAAAGTTATCGACGATTCCGTTACCAGCAATGGCGCTTCACCTTCATTTCCACCGAATCTTTCCAATTTGTTATTTCAAGTGTCGCGCTATTTCTCCCTTTTGTCTCCCTACGTTTTCCCTTGTCCCCCTATTGCAGCAATATTGCTTTACGGTTTCGTTATGGTCCTCGATGGGGGAAATTCCCTGAAACGTCCCTGAAAACCCCCCTCGACAGAATCCCGTTTGATTGGATGGACCTCGTCTCCGGTTTCTCTCTTGAAGCAGCCAGTCTGGCAAGAGGTGGATGACATCGCTAAATTTTCACCCCATTCTTTTTTTTCATACTGTCATATAATAATGTGTGGTAAGAGGCGGATGACATCGCTAAATTTTCACCCCATTCTTTTTTTTCATACTGTCATATGATAATGTGTGGTAAGAGGTGGATGACATCGCTAAATTTTCACCCCATTCTTTTTTTTCATACTGTCATATAATAATGTGTGGTAAGAGGTGGATGACATCGCTAAATTTTTGCCCCATTTTTTTTTCTTTATATTATCATATAATGATAGCATATTGGATAACAAATATGTAGAGATAACTTACAGAATTATGTTCTTACCTCATAAAATTCTTTGAATATCTGATCGTGACGATTTCTGAAAAATAATTGGTTATTCAAGGAATGGAAAAGACGGAAGTTAAAGGAAGAGGGATGGAAGTTACAATAAGCAGCACCCATTAGAAAAATAAGTCAATTCAGCCACTGAAATGACTGAATTAACACAAAATAAAAAATAAAAATTTTAGTACGTCACATATAGTTGTTAGTAAAGACATCCACAATAAGATTGACACTCGGTCTAACTCACAACACTACCAGGACTGAATCTATAACAACAAAGCATAGAAACAAAGCCAGAAATACGAGTTTTCGTGAGGACCTGGAATCGTTCACAATGAGCCAAGAATTAAAAATGGGCAGGGGTAAAATGGATAGAGGTAAAAATGGACAGGGGTAAAATGGATAGTGGTAAAAATGGACAGGGGTAAAAATGGATAGAGGTTAAAATGGGCAGGGGTAAAATAGATAGAGGTAAAAATGGGCAGGGGTAAAATGGATAGTGGTAAAAATGGACAGGGGTAAAAATGGATAGAGGTTAAAATGGGCAGGGGTAAAATGGATAGAGGTAAAAATGGGCAGGGGTAGAATGGATAGTGGAAAAATGGATAGTTGTAAAAATGGACAGGGGTAAAATAGATAGTGGCAAAAATGGACAGGGGTAAAAATGGATAGAGGTTAAAATGGACAGGGGTAAAATGGATAGTGGTAAAAATGGACAGGGGTAAAAATGGATAGAGGTAAAAATGGACAGGGGTAAAATGGATAGTGGCAAAGATGGACAGGGGTAAAAATGGATAGGGGGCAAAAGTGGATAGAGGGTAAAAGTGGATAGAGGGTAAAAGTGGATAGAGGGTACAAGTGGATAGAAGGTAAAAACTGACAGGGGTAAATATGGATAGAGGGTGAAAATGAATATGGGGTAAAAATGGGTAGGGGGTAAAAATGGAGAGGGATAAAAATAGATGGGGGTAGAAAAGAACGGGGTAGAAAAGGACAGGGGTAAAAATGACAGGGGTAGAAATGGACAAGGGTAAAATTGATAGGGGTAACAATGGATAGGGGGTAAAAATGGACAGGGCTTAAAAATGGATAGGGGGTAAAAATAGACCATGGTTGAAATGGATAAGGGGTGAAAATAGACCAGGGTTAAAATGGATAGGGGGTGAAAATGGACCGGGGTTAAAATGGATAGGGGGTGAAAATGGACCAGGGTTAAATTGGATAGGAGGTGAAATGGACAAATGTTAAAATGGATAGTGGGTGAAAATGGACTGGTGTTAAAATGGATAGGGGGTGAAAATGGACCAGGGTTAAATTGGATAGGAGGTGAAATGGACAAATGTTAAAATGGATAGTGGGTGAAAATGGACCAGGGTTAAATTGGACAGCGGGTGAAATGGACCATAGTTAAAATGGATAGGGGGTGAAAATGGACCGGGATTAAAATGGATAAGGGGTGAAAATGGACAAGGGTTAAAATGGATAGTGGGTGAAAATGGACAAGGGTTAAAATGGATAGGGGTGAAATGGACCAGGGTTAAAATGGATAGTGGGTGAAAATGGACAAGGGTTAAAATGGATAGTGGGTGAAAATGGACCAGAGTTAAAATGGATAGGGGTGAAATGGACCAGGGTTAAAATGGATAGGGGGTGAAATTGGACAAGGGGTTAAAAATGGATAGTGGGTGAAATGGACAAGCGGTTAAAAGGATAGTGGGTGAAAATGGACCAGGGTTTAAAATGGTAGGGGTGAAATGGACCAGGTTAAAATGGATAATGGGGGAAAATGGCCACTGGGTTAAAAATGGATAGTGGGTTGGTGAAAATGGACAAGGGTTAAAATGGATAGTGAAAAATGGACAAGGGTTTAAAATGGATAGTGGTGAAAATTGGAACCAGGGTTAAAATGGATAGGGGTGAAAATGGACCAGGGTTAAAATGGATACTGGGTGAAATGGACCAGGGTTAAAATGGATAGGGGTGAAATGGACTGGGGTTAAAATGGATGGTGATTGAAAATGGACCGGGGTTAAAATGGATAGGGGGTGAAATGGACCGGGGTTAAAATGGATAAGGGGTAAAAATGGACCGGGGATAAAATGGATAGTGGGTGAAAATGGACCAGGGTTAAAATGGATAGGGGGTGAAATGGACCGAGGTTAAAATGCATAGGGGATAAAAATGAACCGGGGTTAATATGGATAGGGGTGAAATGGACCAGGGTTAAAATGGATAGGGGTAAAAATGGACCAGGGTTAAAATGGATAGGGGTAAAAATGGACTGGTGTTAAAATGGATAGGGGTAAAAATGGACTGGTGTTAATATGGATAGGGGGTAAAAAAGGACCGGGGTTAAAATGGATAGGGGTGAAAATGGACCAGGGTTAAAATGGGTAAGGGGTGAAAATGGATCAGGGTTAAAAGGGATAGGGGTGTAAAATTGACCAGGCTTAAAATGGATAGGGGGTAAAAAGAGCCGGGGTTAAAATGAATAGGTAGTAAAAATGGACTGGGGTTAACATGGATAAGGGGTAAAAATGGACCAGAGCAAAAATGGATAGGGGTAAAACTGGACCGTGAAATGGATAGGAGGTAAAAATGGACCGGGGTTAAAATGGATAGGGATAAAAATGGACCGGGATTAAAATGGATAGGGGGTAAAAAAGGACCGTGGTTTAAATGGATAGGGGGTAAAAATGGACCAGAGTTAAAATGGATATAGGGTAAAAATGGACCGGGGTTAAATAGACCGGGGTTAAAATGCATAGGGGATAAAATGGAGTGGGGTTAAATGGACTGCAGTTAAAATGGATGGGAGGTAAAAATGGACCGGGGTTAAAATGGATAGGGGGTAAAAATGGACTGGGGTTAAAATGGATAGGGCGTAAAAATGGACCGGGGTAGAACTGGATAGGAGGTTAAAATGGACTGCAGTTAAAAAGGATGGGAGGTAAAAATGGACCGGATTAAAATGGACAGGAGGGAATAATGGACTAGGGTTGAAATGGATAAGGGGTAAAAAAGGACCAGGGTTAAAATGGATGGGGGTAAAAATGGGCCGGATTAAAATGGACAGGAGGGAATAATGGACTGTGGGTAAAATGGATGGGGGTAAAGGGTAAAAAAGGACCAGGGTTAAAATGGATGGGGGTAAAAATGGACCAGGGCTAAAATGGATAGGGGGTAAAACTGGACCAGGGTTGAAATGGATAGGAGGTAAAAATGGACCGGGGTTAAAATGGATAGGGATAAAAATGGACCAGGGTTAAAATGGATAGGGGATAAAAATGGACCGGGGTTAAAATGGACAGGAGGGAAAAATGGACTGGGGTTGAAATGGATAGGAGGTAAAAATGGACCGGTGTTAAAATGGACAGGAGGGAAAAATGGACTGGGGTTGAAATGGATAGGAGGTAAAAATGGACCGGTGTTAAAATGGACAGGAGGGGAAAATGGACTGGGGTTGAAATGGATAGGAGGTAAAAATGGACCGGGTTAAAAATGGATAGGGGATAAAATGGACTGGGGTTAAAATGGATAGGGGGTAAAAGTGGACCGGGGTTAAAATGGATAGGGGGTAAAAATGGATCAAGGGTTAAAATGGACAGGAGGGAAAAATGGACGGGGGTTAAAATGGATATGAGGTAAAAATGGATCAGGGGTTAAAATGGATAGGGGATAAAATGGACTGGGGAGGGGTTAAAATGGTATAGGGGGTGGGGTAAAATGGATAGGAGGTAAAAATGGACCGAGGTTAAAATGGATATGGGATAAAATGGACTGGGGTTAAAATGGATAGGGGGTAAAAGTGGACCGGGGTTAAAATGGATAGGGGGTAAAAATGGACTGGGGTTAAAATGGACAAGAGGGAAAAATGGACTGGGGTTAAAATGGATAGGGGGTAAAATGGATAGGAGGTAAAAATGGATCGGGGGTTAAAATGGATAGGGATCTAAAATGGATGGGGTTAAAATGGAAAGGAGGGTAAAAGTGGGACCAGGGTAAAAAGGATAAGGTGTAAAAAGAGCCGGGTTAAAATGGATAGGGATAAAATGGACTTGGGGTTAAAATGGATAGGGGGTATAAAATGGGACGGGGTTTTTAAAATGGATAGGGGTAAAAATCGGACAGGGTGTTAAAATGGATAGGGGGGTAAAAATGGACTGGGGTTAAAATGGATGGGGGTAAAAATGGACTGGGGTTAAAATGGATAGGGGGTAAAAATGGACTGGGGTTAAAATGGATGGGGGTAAAAATGGACTGGGGTTAAAATGGATGGGGGTAAAATGGACTGGGTTAAATGGATGGGGGTTAAAAATGGACTGGGTTAAAATGGATGGTAGGTAAAAATAGGGACTCGGGTTAAACGGGATGGGGAAAAATGGACTGGGGTTAAAATGGATGGGGGTAAAAATGGACTGGGGTTAAAAATGGAGGGTTAAAATGGATTGGGGGTAAACAATAAGGACCGGGTTGGGTTAAAACGGATTGGGGGGTAAAAATGGACCGGGCTAAAAATGGATAGGAGGTAAAAATGGCATCGGGGGGTTAAAAATGGATAGGGTGGTAAAAAATGGGACCAGGGTTAAAATGGATGGGGGTAAAAATGGACCAGGGGCTAAAACTGGATAGGGGATAAAAACTGGACCAGGGAATGAATGGCTAGGAGGTAAAAAGAATGGACCGGGGTTCAAGGTTTAAAATGGATAGGGGATAAAAATAGGACCAAGGGTTTAAAAATGGATAGGGGATAAAACATTGGCACCGGTTGGTTAAAATGGGACCAGGAGGGGAAAAACATGGACTGGGGTTGAAATGGATAGGAGGTAAAAACAATGGAACCGGTGTTTAAAATGGACCAGGTATGGGAAAAATGGACTGGGGTGAAATGGATAGGGAGGTGTAAAAATAAATGGACGGTTGGATTGTTAAAATGGTTTGTTAAAATGGGACAGGAGGGGAAAAAATGGACTGGGGTTGAAAATGGACTAGGAGGTTAACTAATGGGACCGGGGGTTAAAAACTATGGATAGGGGATAAAAATGGACTGGAGTTAAAATGGATAGGGGGTAAAAGTGGACCGGGGTTAAAATGGATAGGGGGTAAAAATGGATCAAGGGTTTAAAAATGGACAGGAGGGAAAAATTGGACGGGGGTTAAATCTGGATATGAGGTAAAAATGGATCAGGGGTTTTAAAAATGGATAGGGGATAAAACTGGACTGGGGTTTAAAATGGATAGGGGGTGGGTAAAATGGTAAGGAGGTAAAAATGGTACCGACGGTTAAAATGGATTATGGGATAAAATGGACTGGGGTTAAAATGGAATAGGGGGTAAAACAAGTGGACCGGGGTTTTCAAATGGAATAGGGGGTGGTAAAAAATGGACTGGGGTTAAAATGGCGACAATAGGGAAAAAATGGACTGGGGTTTAAAATGGATAGGGGGTTAAAATGGATAGGAGGTAAAAACGGGATCGGGGGTTGTTTGAAAATGGATAGGGGATAAAATAGACTGGGGTAAAATGGAAAGGGGGTAAAAGTGGACCAGGGGTTAAAATGGATAAGGGGTAAAAAGAGCCGGGGTTAAAATGGATAGGGGAGATGGGGCAAAATGGGGGTAAAAATGACCTTGGGGTAAAAATGGCTAAAAGATGGGGCGGGGTGGTGGGGAAAAAGGTTAAAACAAAAATGGACTGGGGTTAAAATGGAATAGGGACGGTAAAAAAATGGACTGGGGTTAAAATGATGGGGTTAAAAATAGGACTGGGGTAAATGATAGGTGCGTAAAAAATGCGACTGGGATCGCTTAAAATGGATGGGGGTAAAAAATGGACTTGGGGCTAAATGCAGGATTGGGGGGTAAAAATGGGACTGGGGCTAAATGGATAGGGGGTAAAAATGGACTAGGGCTAAATATGGATAGGGGGGTAAAAATGGACTGGGGCTAAAAGGGATTAGGGTCGGTTAAAAAGTGGACGGCGGCTAAAATGGAATACGGGGTAAAAATCGACTGGGGCTAAATGTGATAGGGGTTAAAAATTGGACTGGGGCTAAAATGGATGGCGGGGGTAAAAATGACGGGGCTAAAATGGATAATGGCGGCGGGTAAAAAATGGACTGCGGGCTTAAAATGGATAGGGGTGGTTAAAAAGGACTGGGGCAAATGGATAGGGGGTAAAAATGGACTGGGGCTCTAAAATGGATTAGGGGTAAAAATGGACTGGCGGCTTAAAATGGATAGGCGGGGTAAAAATGGACTTTGGGCTAAAATGGATAGGGCGGTAAAGTGGACTGGGGCTAAAATGGATAGGGGGTAAAAATGGACTGGGGCAAAATGGATGGTTACAGGGGAAAATGGCCTGGGGCTAAAAATTGATAGGGGGTAAAATGGACTGGGCGTAAATGGATAGGGGGTAAAATGGACTGGGGATAAAATGGATGGGGGGTAAAAGACTGGGGCTAAAATGGATAGGGGGTAAAAGTGGACTGGGCTAAAATGGATAGGGGTAAAAATGGACTGGGTGGGTCTAAAAATGGATAGGGGGTAAAAATGGACTGGGGCTAAAATGGATAGGGGGTAAAAATGGACTGGGGCTAAAATGGATAGGGGGTAAAAATGGACTGGGGCTAAAATGGATAGGGGGTAAAAATGGTACTTGGGGGCTTAGATGGAAATAGGTGGTAAAATGGACTGGGGGTGCTAAAACATTGGATGTGGGTAGAAATGGACTGGGGTTGGCTAAAAGGTGGAATAGGGGTTAAAATGGGGGAATGGGCTAAAACATGGATGGGGGGTAAAAAATTACTGGGGTTGTTAAAAATGGATAAGGGGTTAAAAGTGGACCGGGGTAAAATGATAAGTTAAAAAGATCCGGGGTTAAAATGGATAGGGGGTAAAAATTGGACTGGGTGGTCTAAAATGGATGGGGGTAAAATGGACCGGGGTTAAAGAAATGGAATAGGGGGCGGGTAAAAATAATGGATCTGGGCTAAAAATGGATAGGGTGGGTAAAAAATGGACTGGGGTTAAAATGGGGATAGGGGGTGGTAAAAATGGACTGGGTTAAAATGGATGGGGGTAAAATGGACTGGGCTAAATGGATGGGGGTAAAAATGGACCTGGGGCTAAAATGGAATAGGGGGTAAAAAGAAATGGACTGGGGTTAAAAATGGAATGGGGGTAAAAATTGGACCTGGGGGCGGTAAAATGGATAGGGGGTAAAAATGGACTGGGGTTAAAATGGATGGGGGAAAAAGTGGACCGGGGTTAAAATGGATAAGGGGTAAAAAGAGCCGGGGTTAAAATGGATAGGGGATAAAATGGACTGGAGTTAAAATGGACAGGAGGGAAAAATGGCCTGGGGTGAAAATGGATAGGGGGTAAAAGTGGACCGGGGTTAAAAAGGATAGGGGGTAAAAAGACCCAGGGTTAAAATGGATAGGGGTAAAAATGGACTGTGGTTAAAATAGATAGGGGATAAAAATGGACTGGGGATAAAATGGACTAGGGTTAAAATGGATAGGGGATAAAAATGGACCAGGGTTAAAATGGATGGGGGTAAAAATGGACCAGGGCTAAAATGGATAGGGGTAAAACTGGACCGGGGTTGAAATGGATATAAGGTAAAAATGGATCGGGGTTAAAATGGATAGGGGGTAAAAATGGACCAGGGTTAAAATTGATAGGGTTAAAAATGGACCGGGGTTAAAATGCATAGGAGGTAAAAATGGACCTGGATTAAAATGGATAGGGATAAAAATGGAGCCGGGTTAAAATGGATATGAGGTAAAAATGGACCTGGATTAAAATGGATAAGGGGATAAAAATGGACCGGGGTTAAAATGGAATATGATAAAAATGGTACCGGGGTAAAAAATGGAACCGGGTGGGGTTTAAAAATGCAAAAATAGGGATTAAAAATGGAGGGGTTAAAGGGTCAAAATGGATGAGGTCAAATTGGGACCTGGGTTATGGATAAAGGTCGTTAAAATGGACCGGGGTGGTACCTTGGATAGGTGGACCTGGGTTAAAATGGATAGCTAAAAATGACCGGGGCGGGGTTAAAATAACTGGATAGGGGGCTGGGTTTAAAATGGAGGGCGGGGTTGGAACCTGGATAGGAGGTAAAAATGGAATGGGGTTAAAATGGATAGGGGGTTAAAAATGGACACAGGTTAAAATGGATAGGAGGTAAAAATGGACCGGGGTTAAAATGGATAGGAGGTAAAAATGGACCGGGGTTAAAATGGATAGGAGGTAAAAATGGACCGAGGTTAAAATGGATAGGAGGTAAAAATGGACACAGGTTAAAATGGATAGGAGGTAAAAATGGACACAGGTTAAAATGGATAGGAGGTAAAAATGGACCGGGGTTAAAATGGATAGGAGGTAAAAATGGACCGAGGTTAAAATGGATAGGAGGTAAAAATGGACACAGGTTAAAATGGATAGGAGGTAAAAATGGACCGGGGTTAAAATGGATAGGAGGTAAAAATGGACCGGGGTTAAAATGGATAGGAGGTAAAAATGGACCGAGGTTAAAATGGATAGGAGGTAAAAATGGACCGAGGTTAAAATGGATAGGGGGTAAAAATGGACTGTGGTTAAAATGGATAGGGGGTAAAAAAGGACCATGGTTTAATTGGATAAGGGGTAAAAATGAACTGGGGTTGAAATGGACAGGAGGGAAAAAAGGACCAGGGTTAAAATGGATAGGGGGTAAAAAAGGACTAGGGTTAAAATGGAAAAGGGGTAAAATGGACTAGGGTTAAAATGGATAGGAGGTAAAAATGGACTAGGGTTAAAATGGATAGGGGGTAAAAATGGACTAGGGTTAAAATGGATAGGGGGTAAAAGTGGACCGGGGATAAAATGGATAGGGGGTAAAAAAGGACCAGGGTTAAAATGGAAAGGGGATAAAATGGACTGGGGTTAAAATGGATAGGAGGTAAAAATGGACTAGGGTTAAAATGGATAGGGGGTAAAAGTGGACCGGGGATAAAATGGATAGGGGGTAAAAAAGGACTAGGGTTAAAATGGAAAGAGGATAAAATGGACTGGGGTTAAAATGGATAGGAGGTAAAAATGGACTAGGGTTAAAATGGATAGGGGGTAAAAGTGGACCGGGGATAAAATGGATAGGGGGTAAAAAAGGACCAGGGTTAAAATGGAAAGGGGATAAAATGGACTAGGGTTAAAATGGATAGGAGTAAAATGGACTAGGGTTTAAAATGGATGAGGGGTAAAAAGTGGACCGGGGATAAAATGGATAGGGGGTAAAAAAGGACCAGGGTTAAAATGGAAAGGGGATAAAATGGACTAGGGTTAAAATGGATAGGAGGTAAAAATGGACCTTGGTTAAAATGGATAGGGGGTAAAAGTGGACCGGAGTTAAAATGGATAGGAGGTAAAAAGAGCCGGGGTTAAAATGGATAGGGGATAAAATGGACTGGGGTTAAAATGGAAAGGGGTAAAAATGGACTGGGGTTAAAATGGATAGGGGGTAAAAATGGACCGGGGTTAAAATGGATAGGGGGTAAAAATGGATCGGGGGTTAATATGGATAGGGGATAAAAATGGACCGGGGTTAAAATGGATAGGGGGTAAAAATGGATCGGGGGTTAATATGGATAGGGGATAAAAATGGACCGGGGTTAAAATGGATGGGGGTAAAAATGGACCGGGGTTAAAATGGATAGGGGATAAAATGGACTGGGGTTAAAATGGATAGGGGTTAAAAATGGACCGGGGTTAAAATGGATAGGGGTAAAAAAGGACCGGGGTTAAAATGGATAGGGGGTAAAAATGGACCGGGGTTAAAACGGATTGGGGGGTAAAAAGGACCTTGGGTAAAATGGATAGGAGGTAAAATGGAAAACGGATTGGGGGTAAAAATGGACCTTGGTTAAAATGGATAGGTGGTAAAATGGACCGAGGTTAAAATGGATAGGAGGTAAAAATGGACCGGGGGTTAAAATGGATAGGGGATAAAAATGGACCAGGGTTGAAATGGATAACTGTAAAAATGGACTGGGGTTAAAATGGATAGTGGGTGAAAATGGACCAGAGTTAAAATGGATAGTGGGTGAAAATGGACCGGGTTTAAAATGGATAGGGGGTGAAAATGGACTAGGGTTAAAATGGATGGGAGGTAAAAATGGACCGGGTTTAAAATGGATAGGGGGTACAAATGTACTGGGGTTGAAATGGATAGGAGGTAAAAATGGACCAGGGTTAAAATGGATATGGGGTAAAAATGGACCGTGGTTAAAATGGATATAGGGTAAAAATGGACCGGGGTTAAAATGGATAGGAGGTAAAAATGGACCTGTGTTGAAATGGATAGGGGCTAAAAATGGACCGTGTTTAAAATGGATAGGGGGTGAAATGGACTGGGGTTAAAATGGATAGGGAGTAAAATTGGACCGTGGTTAAAATGGATAGGGGGAAATAATGGACCGGGGTTAAAATGGATAGAGGTGAAATGGCCCTGGGTTAAAATGGATGGGGCTAAAAATGGACCGGGGTTAAAATGGATAGGGGATCAAAATGGACCGGGGTTAAAATGGATAGGGGATCAAAATGGACCGGGGTTAAAATGGATAGGGGGTGAAAATGGACTAGGGAAAAATGGACTAGGGTAAAAATGGATATAGGTTAATATGTGCAGCGGTAAAAATGGATAGGGGTAAAATGGACAAGGGTAACAATAAACAGGGGTAAAATGGATAGGGATAAAATGAACACGGTCAAAAGTGAATAGGAGTAAAAATGATCAGGGGTGAAAATGGATAGAGGTAAAATTGAACAGGGGAAAAATGAAGAGAGGTAAAAAT
>NC_061108.1:107197028-107204528 GCF_015104395.2 Macrobrachium nipponense
AATGAATGAATGAGTAAGTAAGTAAGTAAGTAAGTAAGTAAGTAAGTAAGTAAGTAAGTAAGTAAGTAAATAAATGAATAAATAATTAAATAAATAAATGAATAGTGAGAACATCATGAATACAGTAAACTATTCTGAGAATAATGGTTTAAAAAAACACGTGATGTCGTCCATCAAACTAAATCAATCTCTATAAGTTTTGTAACAAAATTTCAAGGCACTATTCGTCTTAAGAACCAAATGAAAAGGGAAAGTCAATTCTGCACCATGAAACAGCTAGATATTCAACTGTAACCCCACAGTATACTGACGAAGAGAGATGGGGACTATTAGGAAGGAGTGGATATATGATAATAATTTTAAAAGCGGACATGGTATGAGATATTTTATTTAAGTGTTTTTTCTTTATGAAAGTCTACCTCAAGGGAGAGAGATTAGCTTCATATTTTAAATTATTCGTTACAAGCATAGACATTTCAAACAGTGGTTAATTTTCATTGTTGATTGTTTTTCTCTATGTATTTTCTATAAGCTTCATTCAAACTAAAACTTCACTGTTGCTGACTTGGGACAATTGTTGCTTTGTTTGAAAATAAAACAGGAAGTACAATTTCATGCCTTAAGATCAGATACGAGAACACAATTTTGATCAGGTATGATCGAACAGTTGCTTTGTTCAAGAAAGATTGTACACGCATTTTTGCTTACGTAGAATTAACCCTTTCAGATTCAGCCATCTATCAAATAAGGTCTGTTCCTTGCAATGACTCTTCTCGCTGAATGCCTGTGTACTTAGCAATGTTTTCCATTTTTTATTCCCAATTTACTATATCCTTGTCACACTACGCTAACATATTTGTGATGTTTCAAAACTATATCTTTATCGGTTTTAAAACTACATCTTTACCAGTTATTTTAACCATTCAAAAGACAAATTAAACATAATATGAAGCCGAAATAAACAATTTCAGTAAGACAAAATAGAAATGTCTATATTTTGCATAAGCAAAATACAACAAAAATGTCTTATTGTGGCGTAATGAAGAAACGCAAAAAGAAATCAAACGTTACAAGGACTAGTTCAACTTAACCTAAATTAACTTTCCATATTTTGTTATATGTATATATATATATATATATATATATATATTATATATATATATATATATATATATATATATATATATATATATTTATTTATATGTGTGTGTGTGTGTGTGTGTGTATGCATGTATATATATATACATATATATATACATATATATAATTCTGTAGCATGCAGAGATTAATAGAAAAAATGACCTTCGTAATGAAATACAGTGTACTGACTTTTTTTTGTTTTTTAGCCAGCTATTGTACAGTGTAGCGTAATTAAAAGGTATGCGCAAAAATTTTCGGTCCAGAGCTTTGATTCACTGGGCTGCAAAGTTCTGCACTGAAATTTACGTTGCTCTCTTAATAATGTCACGTATCATCCCCAATAGTTGCGCTAGGTTTTAAAATGCAAAATCATAAAAACAAAAACACCAAATGGCTGTGGATATTTAGCCAAACGGACAATTTTCCACTCCGCCATCAAAAAGTAACCTGAATTGCATTCCGAATAAACAAAGAATTATCCAAATTTATGACAACGATTATACATAAAAACTTTGTCACACTCAGCCTCTACCGTATACATGAGAGAGAGAGAGAGAGAGAGAGAGAGAGAGAGAGAGAGCGGGTGGAGGGGATAAGGAGAGAGATAGTGGCAGATGTATTCTCATGCTTAGTTGGTGGTTAGCTTGGATGAAGCTGGTTTGTCTAGCTTGTGTTTAACCGGTTTGGTTAGCTTGTATTGAGTAGGTTTGGTTAGCTAGAATTAAGATGGGTTGTTTAACTTGTGTTGAGCTGAATTGGTTACTTTGGATTAAACTGGTCTGGCTAACTTGGATTAAGTTGATTTGGTTAGCTTGATTTAAGCATGTTTGGTTAGCATGTGTTAAGCTGATTTGATTAGCTGGGATTAAGCTGGTTTGGATAGCTTGGATTAAGCTAGTTTGAGTAGTTTGGGTTAGGCTGGTTAGGTTAGCTTGAATTGAGGTAAGGGTAAAGAGAGTAAGAAGCCTGTTGTGGACCATTGTCTCTGGTCTTTCAACTGGCGTGGTAAAAGGAGAGAGAGAGAGAGAGAGAGAGAGAGAGAGAGATGTCGTGAGTATGTGAATGTGTGTGTGTGTGTACATATACAATAAGGTTATCCTACCCTGAAACAATAGCATATGAATTACAAAATGTAATACGAAAATCCGTATTAATAAATTCCAGAGCACTAGAGGTGTATCTCTTTTATAGATAAATGAAAATTTATAGTTGAATACAATATTATCTTGACGTATAAATACATAAATTCGTATACTATAGCATGACTTGAATTCTCTGTTAGAACAAGACTAGTGTGAAATATTTCTTATATAACGGTACCTGATTATTCACGAAATATCTATACTGCAATATCCTTCACTGCAGTTAGATGTCAGTAACTTACTGAACGAGAGCATTCTTAATTAACATCATTTCAGTAGAGAAAGGCAAATAATCTTATCAGCTGCATAATATACACTTAAGACACACACACACACACACACACACACACACACACACACACACATATATATATATATATATATATATATATATATATATATATATATATATATATAATATATATATATAAGTCATATCACATTTCCGTGATTCATATACATATATCGAGCTACAATGTCCTTTAATATCTAATTCGAATTTTCATATATGCTTAACCCGAAGGGGAATTTTTTCTCGATAATAGACTTGCCTGGACCGGTGGTGTAGTAGGTAAAAGCTTCACTGACGTAACTGGATTTGAAAGGATCCATGGGTTCGCGCCTGGTCCAGGCAAGTCTAATATCGAGAAAAAATTCCCCTTCGGTTAAGCATATATAAAAATATATTAATTCCGAGGCAGAGCGAATTAGAAATTAAAGGACATTGTAGCTCGATATATATATATATATATATATATATATATATATATATATATGTGTGTGTGTGTGTGTGTGTGTGTGTGTGTGTATACATGCATACATACAGCGTTTTCTCTTTTAAAGGAGTTTTATTCAGATGCACATAATGTAAATTCATGCTTTTCGAACGCAGGCGTAAGATTTCTGTACAGAAAACGTATGTATATTTCTCTGCTTGTCCCCTATAATGGATTCACATCACCCGTGCATCTGATGCCTAGGCCAGTCCCTTACGACGGTCCTGATTGACTGTTGATAAGCCAGTCACTGGGCTGGAAACTCATTCTCTCTCGAGAGAGAAAGTTCACATAGGCAGGATGTATAGTCCACCTCTCCTGAAGGATACTTTTGAAAGACTTATCCCTCAGGAGAGATGGAACATACATCCTGCTTATGTGAACCCTCTCGAGAGACTGATAGTTTCCAGTCCTGTGATCGGCATATCAACAGCCAGTCAGGAGCGTCGTAAGGGACTGGCCTAGACATCAGATGCACGGGTCATGTGAATCTACTAGAGTCGCCTGATAAATTTGCATAGGAAACAGGCAAGAAATAAGTTGAGATATAGTCAGGCATCGTCTGCATTGAAATTTTAATATCTAAGACTGAAATAGCCAAATACTTTTAAAATAAATATTGAGGAAATCATAAAGAAATACCTCAGAGAGAGGGAGAGAGAGAGAGAGTGTGTGTGTTAGGTAAGACTGAGGAAAAGGGTCTTATCAAATTATCCTTTATATAAAAAAACTCCCTCTTGATCTTACTTTTGTTTGTGAGGAGCAAAAACTATAGGAAACTTTCCCTGAGGGTATGACGGCAGCAGGCAAAGCCCAAGCCGCCAAAATGGCCGTAGGAACCGGGGGTGGGGTGGGATTTGGGGACGGGAATGAGAGCGAACATGTACGTATAGACATCAGATAGAAAAATGGATGTGGGACAGAAATGATAAGAAATGTTTGGAGAAGCGAGAAAAAAGGAAGAGGAAGTGGTCATGTTGTGAGGGCTAGGAATAGGATGGGAAGTGTTGGGGTTGGTTGGGGGGGGTTGGGGGGGTCGTATAAGAGGGGAGGCCAGGTTTGGAGAAATAAGTTTCAGAAGACAGGTCAATAAAGAATGTTCTAAGTTTATATGAGTCTGCGATGGGAGTGCTAAACAGCCGCTCGGTGAGATAATAACGCCATATTGTTTAACCGAATCTTTCTCTCAACCCCCACCCCCCAAACAACCCCTTTTCTAAACCCCCCCCCCCCCCCCCCCCCCCCCCCCCCCCAGCGACCAACTCTCTTTCTGTCTCTTGCTCTTTTTTATGGGTCGACATTGATAAAAAAAATTGTGAGGTTTGACCGTTAAGGAAGAGAAAGAACAGCGATACCAAGACCCTTCTCTCCTTATCCTTGGTATATGTGAGGCGCGATTGGTTGTTTGTCACTCTCCCAGCCAATAAGAAGAGAGAATTAAGGGCGCATGGAGTTTCATGTCTGTGCTCTTGTTTAGTGTTTCCTAGCAGCCAAAATAGAGGCTCTTGGCATCTCCTCCGGAGGTATTGTTACTTCGGCTTTCCAACTGTTTTTTTTCTATTGGTCTTTGTTATATTCGTTTGAGTACTTGATTTTTTTCATATGGTGTTCCACAATTAATTACACAAAAATCTCATTACAATTTACATATGCAGACTTGAATAAAAAGAACCCCTTAAAATTCACCACAATAATTTTTAATAATTCAAGATTTACTAAACAGGCAAAATTAAAAATAAATTGTTTCTCATGATAATATATTTAGGATCCCGAGCGTTGAAGGTGACCTGTTAGTTACAATTATTATCATTTTTTAATGATGAGAGGTAAGCTATTTAAAGCATAAATCTCCTCGGGAGAGAGACTGGTTGGGTGTCGAAGTAGGTTTCATATAATGGTGTGTCATACAGCCATAGCAGTTTAATATAAGCCAAAAGAAGAGCAAACTTTTCTCTTGTAAATTCATGAGATAGAAGAGGGATCCATAGGGGAACTTCCAGTAGTTTGTGGTGAAATATGATTTAGAATTAAGTGAGGATTGTGAAGAGAAGCTCAAGAAACTGATGGAAAAGCATGAAAACATTTGTTGAAGAAAGTAGCGGTGAATACCAGCCAAATTTTGTTGTGAAAATAAACGACGGCCTGCAAATGGAACAGATTTAGTAAATACTGTGGATGAAAAAAGAAAGGGTGTGATTAATTCATAAGAGTATCTGGGAAAAAACGCAACGAATGATAGTATGATCAGAGAAGGAACTAAGCAATAAATACATAAAGTAACGTACAAAGTAGGATCCCTGCTATAGTTCTGGATCACGAGAGGAGTGTTTATGGCAGCAAAGGCTGGTGTAAGAGAGATTATCGACCCAACCATACTGAATGGGGATAAAAAGTAGTTAAAAAAATAAATAAACTAAAGCGAAAGGTTGTGGTAACTGGTAAAACGGCAATACTGGTTAGAAGCGTGATATGATGCATCCGAAGAGTTTCATGTGGTTACTTAGAATATTAATAGCCACAGTGAAATATATATATATATATATATATATATATATATATATATATATATATATATATATATATATATATATATATATATATATATATTATATAATAGATGATAGATAATAGAGTAGATAGATAGTTAAAGTTATTTGAAGAAAATTCCACAGAATATTGTTCAAATTTGTCTTCTAAAATTACTTAATAACAACATCATATACAGAAATCTGATATCTTGTTAATGTTATTTAAGTGGAAAGCTTAGTACATAAAGACAAAGCTTGTAGAGTAAATTTGCATAAACATTTAAACTTACGGAAATTTTAGAGCAAAGGCTATGACGTGTAAATCATCTGTTCTGCGGCCCAGCCTTACCTCTTGCCTAGATTTCCCTTCTCTGAAGAGAAGCAACTGGGATGTCAACTAAAAGTAAACTTTTTTCAGGCTGAAAAGATAGCCACTTTCATCAATTATTTTTCTGCTAGTTACATTCTCTTTTTATATTTATATATCAGTTCCATAACTGCACGCTTTATGTACTTGGCATGACAAATTATTACTTGCGATCAGAAAATTTTTCTATATAAAATTTTTGAAACATGCAGTCACGGGGAGAGAGAGAGAGAGAGAGAGAGAGAGAGAGAGAGAGAGAGAATTTGCTTGTTATTCATAAGTGACTGAAATACTTTAAGCAGTAGTTCTTAACAGTTACCATCCAGTTTTATAAAATGTGTTACTCTTAGCAATTGAAAATGCATAGATTTTAAGCCACGGAATATTATGAAAAAGGTAAGATAGATAAGAAGGAAGAGAAGAGACGAAGCGGAAGCATCAAGAATAGAGGAGATCTCTGGTAAATGATTACGGCGTCTAATTTGCACAAGGAAGCTCAGTCTATAATGATTGATGGGCCAAAATCAGAGGGTTACACGTTTTCGTTCGCGTGTGATGGAGAGGCCATACTTCATTCCTCAAATTGCTCGCCAGCAGCGCCAGCTTCTCTCACTCTCTCTCTCTCTCTCTCTCGCCTCCATCTCCTCCAGATGGCGCCCCTAAAGCGAACAGGGAGCGAAAAGGGCCTCCAAGCTATTAATTTACTTTAGGCCTCTCTCCCTTCGGGCATCCGCTCCCCCCCACCGTCTAAGGCCCTCTTAAGGTTGCTTCAATAACATGGTGATGAGGTCGAGAGAAAGGAAATGCTTTTATGCTCCGAGATTTTACATCATTTAGGAAAATGAGAAGGATTAACATAGAGGCTTTACTACTGCTTCCCGCACTTTGGCCTTTTAGGGTTGCACTCCTTCACAGAAAGTGGGTAACCATTTCAATACATTCGGGGAATGGAAACTTTGTATCACAGAGTTATCAAGATGTTTTTATAAGGCTACTTCCTTTTGAGACTTGCCGTATCATTACGGTTTTAAAAGTCTCTGGCGAATTAACTTCTTTCAAAGATGATATGAGGTTGCCCAGAGAGTAATTGAATATCATCAAGATACTGAATTCCTTGCTTTTTTATTTTTCTTTTTAATCATTATATGGGACCGTATGAAATTGCGTATCTGGAGGAACGGACTATTGTTTACAAAACCATTGTGACGAATCCTTTCAAAATATCACGTGTAATTGGATTCTTCTAAAATTTAGTATTTTACATGTTTATATCCTCACACAGTTGGCCCTGGTTATTTCGAAATGAGACTCTTAAATTAAAAACACTGTGATTAAGTTTCTGCTAAATCTTATAGGTTTCGACTTTCTTCGCAAATAATGTGAAAGAAAACGCCATTTCAAAAGATTATTTGGGGGGATATCCTTAAGATATATTTAATGTGTTATGAATCTTATTTTCAATAACATATGTTATGGCACTTGAAAATTAAAACTAAAACTAATTCCACTAAAAATCAGTTGCTGACTCGAAGAATCTAGTATTTTCA
>NC_061108.1:107209528-107237028 GCF_015104395.2 Macrobrachium nipponense
AACGTTCAGCAAAGGGATTACGCTCTTAGTTATCCTCAAGGTAAAGGAAAAATATCCACAAATACTCATCACAAAATACTCGAAAATACTCGTTTCAGAGAAACCCATCCTCAGTTTTATTTGAGGTTTCGCCTAATGATTCATTTTAATGGCGGTCGGTCATTCGACCCGATTTCCTAATTACCCGTCAGAGATAACTTTTAACAGCCCTCATAATCAGGTATTATGCTGTTTTCATTTTCAAACTAATTATTCCAGCGCTCATGTGAGTCCGCCGCTATTCATATGTAGAAATATAAACATTCGCAGACTTGTGTAATCACAGCCGCACAAAGAGAGGAATTTAACCTGCTCATTTGCTTCCATTCAACATCAACTAATGAATACCAATGAATACCTAACATGCGTTTATGCTCTACAAACACTGGTTATGTTTGTGGTGGTTTCAGATCAGTGCTCGGATTAAGCCTGAGGGTTGTCAGTGACATTCGGAATTGATTGGTCTTTTCAATATTAAATTGTCTGGCGTCATAAGAAGAAAGGTCGTCGACATAATAAAAAAAAATCTGTAAAATCTATCATTTTTTTATAAAAACTATGAACTGGTAAACATACTACTCGTGAGTAATAAGGTAAAAGATGAATAACAAATTCATTTCCGCATATTGACAGAAAAATATAACACGATTTTCCCCTCAGGCATAAGTTGTAAACATTTCATTCCTAACTTAACGTGAAGTGGTCTTTGTAATCAATGCTTAGTGCTACTCATACTAACAACAAGAATCAAATAAAAAGGACACAAATTAAACACGTTCATATATTCTCAGTTACAAGCAGAAACAAAGAATAATTCTGTACATCAAATAAATTAAAATGTGCTAAAATCTATGGTCAGATAGAGCGTTGTTTCACCAAAGAAAATTCAGAAAATACGCTCTTTCATTAGGAAAAAATTTTCCATCTTGTTTAACACTGTACATTACTTATTTTTTACATGTTCATTCCAATAAACAGATCATAAATACCCTGTCCTAAAACTCTTGTATCATTAACTCAACGCAAAACACCTTTTTCAGACCTTTTCAGGCTTATCCATTTGGCTTTCCTAGCCCTCAACAGAACAAGAACAGAACAACAACAACAACAACAACAACAACAACAACAACAAGAAAGCAGTTTGTAGACTTACTCCCTGAGCAAGCGAAAATTCTGTATAATCAATTCGACAAACAGGTTTTCCCACCAATAATTGAAATTGTCGTTCAGCTTAACTTGACGAAAGTAGCTTGATAAAATGTCAGCGCAGACCAGGAATGGATCCACCATTGTTTAAAGCTTCAAATCAACTGGAATGTGTATATAGTAGACGTTCCAGAAACCAATTCACATTAGCATTCATCTAAATCCTTGGAATGAAAATGCCTTTCTAGAAATGAGTAATACTTTCCATACCTTTAAACTGCAACTAATATGAAGATGAATGTCTTTTACTGTGATACAACAGTATAATGTTTTAGACCAGACATAGGAAAAATTTTCAATGACCCTGGCGACATAGTTAAACAAACTGAAATATGATTCATTCTATATAACTTTGGAAACTACCTTTGCCTTTCATAAAAAATGAATGTGAACACGCTTAATAATATGATAAGCAATTATATGTCGATAACGATAGTAATTGAAATCAAAGAAATACATTATTCTCTTTGTTAAAATTAAAACTGGGGTACTTCTAACACAACAGCGCGTGGCAGGGAACGAATTATTTGTATATAAATAAATAAATAAGTAATTGAATAAAGAAATAAAGAAAGAAAATCTGGCTGAGAAATCGGGAGAGGATGACAATTGGCGTCGAAAATCCTCCGGGGGGAAAAACTCTCCAGAATAGAAGGTATCCCGGAGCAGAACTTCAATGGAGAGTAAGAAGTGAAACTCGAGGGTAAAAATTGTCTTGGGCGCTCGGGAAGGCTGGACGTCAGCGCCAGATGGGCTCCTAGTGGTAAGTTCCGGAAGTTTTCTGGAAAGACTTGAGCTGCTGTTTTGGTGATAGCAAGAAACGAGTCTTGAGGTGGATTCCACTCATCACGCTCTCTGGTAATTGGATCGGAACTATTTCAGATGGAGGAGACAAATGGATGGCAGAGAGGACGATAAAGAGGAGAGAGAGAGAGAGAGATGATGTCACTCACTTTCACTAGCAATACAAGATAAACTGTGAGCAGGATAAATCAAGATTTGAATCATGATATAAGGTATTAGATAAGTCTCCCCCCTCTCTCTCTCTCTCTCTCTCTCTCTCTCTCTCTCTCTCTCTCTCTCTAGATGAGCAACTATGGCTTACATACGAAAATACTCTATTTTTATTTGTATTTATTGCTTTCAATATTATTAAAAAGGAAATATATGTCAATATAAAGCATTGGTGTTTGTTAACATCGTCTTTGGATTTTTAGTATAAACGGTAGGAAACAGAAAAATATAAAACATTTTATGATAGGGTAATAAGCAGCTTTGTATCATGCTTGAAGTATACTAGAGAATCTTACGCAATTATACATAAATAAAATTCAGACGTACGAAACCTTACATCAAGAGGAAGGTTATTAGCCGCAGTATTTCATTAGATATAATGGAAACAAGAATGCTAGTCGACTATAACAGTTAATCCGCGTTTCATTGTCATTGTGCGTTTAGGATTTTACTGATCCGGGATTGTAAAATCGGAATATTTTGGGTTTTAGGTAAATATTAGACGAGTAACTCTTTCAGTCATTCCAGATTCAATATGCCAAACATTGGAAGTAGATTTTCTATATATGAAGTAATTGAGATTTGTATGGAAAGTCGAATGGATTTTGGAGATACTGATGCGTCATCTTACACTGACATCTATACTTAAAAGCTGTGATAGATGAAACTCTACTGAAGCTCTTAAGTAAGAAGAGCAGTTTCTGGTTGAATAGAAGGAGGATGTTGGTCAAATCTTCTTTATATCTTGGTCCTTAACACACTTTCCTCCATCATATATATATAAATATATATAAAAAAAAAGATAAACATTACGATGGCTTTGTTTATACTTTTAAAAAGAAAAGTTACAGTTGAGGTGAAGATAGGATGAAAGAACAGGCGAAAATATCGATATCGTGAGGAAGTCGCCTGGTGAAGGATATTGTGGTATATATATATATAGGTATATATATATATATAATATATATATATATATATATATATATATATATATATATATATATACGAAAGAATGAAGTCCTTTCTTTCCATTTTTGCTGATATATTCTTCATGTGTATCACATTAAAATGCAAATTGAGAGTATTCTTTTCCTTTTTAAGTCTTTTGTCAGCACCATTTGTCAAGCCAAGGTTGTCGTCATCAGTCTTCTTAAGAAACGTAAAACTTAATTCCCTAGGATGTAGTTTTGAGCGTTTCAGATGAATTATCTGACGAGTGAACGATACAAGAGCTTCCTCCACCGTATATGAAATCGTTGTCATGGGTGTACCAACATAATCACAAACATTAATACTTATAAAATAACAGTAGACGGTTTCTTTAAGATGGGTTATGATAGTTACGGAGAATGTAATTTAAAGTGCACAATATACTCGTCTGTAATATGCTCCATTACCCAGACATCCCATTCATAAAGAAGATGGGCCCATTTTGCGTGATCCTACGTATCCTGAAAGATCTCACTCATTCCTTTTAATGTTTTTCTCGCCTCGCTGTGACCCGACCCAAGGTCAATCACCAGACGCTTTTACGTGTTCTCTGTTTATGTGCGCGCACTATTCCGTCGCCATGACAATCTTCAATAATAAGCTTAGTTTAGAATCTTCAGAACGAAATCTTTTCACGGGGCTTCTATCGACCAAAGGTTGAAATGCAACAGTTTACGGATGACGATACACAATCGTCTTCGGGAAATGATAAGATAGTGACTTGAAATCGCTTTTACCTTTTACGTTCATCGATTTCTTCGAAGTACGACAATAAATATTTTCAAATAACTAACAGACTGGAGAATTTTATGCTCATTTTATCATAGGATTCAAGTAAAAGTTCATCCGATAGGGGCTGTTTTGGTTTGTGTACTACGTATTCAACTTGGAGATGCTGATATCACATTTTCTTGTCAGAATTCTCTTGTATTTATTTTTATTTATAATTATTATTATTATTATTATTATTATTATTATTATTATTATTATTATTATTATTATTATTATTATTATTATTATTATTATTATTATTATTATTACTTTTTGCATACGATGTATCAGGAACATCTTGGAGTGAAAAATTGAAGCAGTATATAACGTATACTGGTATCAGGATATGAATATTAGAAACGGTCGTTGGTTCTAAATAAAAGATCTCGTAGAGACAGATGTGACCTTTGCTGATTTTTTTCTTAAAAGTAAGAAAGGTATTAAGCCAATATAGTAAACTATATTAAAATATAATCTAAATACTAGAAACTGCGCGGTATTGAGCATGTTTGACTTCAACAGAAAACCAATGTTTGACTTATACAGAAAACCAAAAGAATAACATGAATTAATTGAAAATTATGGATACGAATGGTTACAGAGTATTACACAGTATAGACGATTTACAGTGAAATTCCTAATACTTACTCTCAGGCCCGGAAACTCAGGAACAGACAAGTCTTTACATTAATACGGATATTTCCTTCAAATGGACGAAAAAATATTCTAGAATATGCACATAAACTTTCAGGATTGTATCATTTGCAGGTTCATATTAACGACATCATTATATTTGGGAGTCCCCCCCCACCCTCATTTCTCTATATTTGAAATTTGATGACAGATCAACGGCTTACACTGTACCTAAATTAAAATTGCAAATTATGACATTCGTGAAACCCCATAAAAAATCTAATTTTTGTCATTTTCAATTTCAAAATAACTTTGCTTATGTACTCTGGTAGTTGCGTTGCGGTAATTCTGGTTACTCAAGCACTTATTATATTAATTAGTACATTAGTATTATTATTATTTCGGTAGCTGAAATCTATTCACCTGGGACAAGCACACAAGGGACATTGAATTGAAATTCAAGCTTCCAAAGAATGTTGGTTTCAAGCTCCTACTGCAGACCCCACACTGCAGCAGTAACTTATCATGATACAGAGCCAGTGATTTATCATCGCACTGGGGGAGACGCGAGCCCGCGACATTCGAGTGCCATGTCACGACACTAACCACTATGCCAGCGGACCACTAAAATTATATTGCAATTGTAAATAACGTCCAGTCGTGGAGATCTACATGAAATATGCAATATCAACACCTAAAAAAGTTAGTTTTTCGAAGATATCAGAGCGATGTAAAATAATGTAACTTCATATAAGGTCTAAGCTTCATAGTTTTAATTCTTTTCAAACACTCTCCTGAGTGTAGGAACGAAGTTAACGAATTTACTCTGTTAGTTGCCAACTAATTTTCAAGAAACCAATATAAAACGTTCTTGCCTTTAACACTGTAAAACTTTGATATTCAAACCCATTTCACGCAAGGAAATAACGCACACACACGCATGATATATTGTATCATATATATATAATATATATAATTATTATTATATATAATCTTATAAATAATAATATATATTAATTTTATAATTATAGTTATTATATATAATATCTAATCTATTATATAATTTATAATATATTATATATTTATATGTTGTGTGTGTTGATGTGTTGTGTGTAAATAAATCAAAGGTCTAACACAACACACATACCGCACACACACACAAATATATATATATATATATATATATATATATATATATATATATATATATATATATATATATGATATATCATATATATATATATATATATATATATATATATATATATATATATATTTGTGTGTGTGTGTGTGTGTAAATAAATAAAGGTATACACACACACACACACACACACACACACACACATATATATATATATATATATATATATATATATATATATATATATATATATATATATTGTATTGCATTTTCACAGTGGGCCGTGGATGAAGTATATAAGTGATACTTCTTTCATCTTCAGGTGAGGATCTCTTCCATATATGCATGTATATATATATATGTATATATATATATATATATTATATATATATATATATACACACACACACACACACATATATATATATATATATATATATATATATATATATATATAATAAAAGAAAAACAAATTCTCTTTTATTCGAAGACGTCAGTCCTCTGTAAACATAAAGATTTCTTCGTTATTTTCAGGCCTGGAGTCTACTTGCACTTCACGCCATCCGTCACATAAATCCTAAGACTTCACCGAAGTTTGTTTTCCTTCTGGGGAAAACTTTTGGGTCTCTTGGCATCGGTGATTGTTGAAGAATCCAAGTCATGTCAAACTAACGTCTTTTCCATTATCAGTGCTCGAGCAAAGTCTCTCATACTGTGAGTGACAGGTAAGTCACGATATGTTGATTTAGTGTCTTTCCTGATCAGTTACGTACGTTAGATTACGTTTCCTTTAGGGTGGCATCGAGTTTAAATGCTGTTTGATTAGGTTAGCAATCCAGTAAATGGAAAACATAATGTAAGTATTAAAAGTTTTTTATTTAATTTATTTATTTATTTATTTATTTGGCTTCTAGGATGAAATTATTGATCCTTTATCGTCATTTGAACCCAGATTTTCAATACAGAATTAATTACAATCTAATTACTTCATTTCGCAATTTAGCAATTAAGGATGATAGTAATATATGTTAAAAATAATGCAATTTGATATCATGAAACATATATTTCTATACAGGCCTCAATACATGCACTGATAACCACAATATAACCAACTCCAATTACACAATAAACTAACGGCGAATGAAAAACGGATATCATTACTATAACCTAAGCCTAATAATAACAAACCGGTTACAAATGAACTACTATTAACTGGCTAGTAGGCACCCCGCCCCTCCCCCCAGTACCTGAGACTCTCGAGAAGATAGTAATCAGGCGCATGATCCCATTCAAAGGACAAATATAGCGACTTCTTCGATGCGTCCGGTTCCATCCAATTTGTCTCCGGGCGAAATTCGCGGCCAAGCTGACACCTCTCATCGCGGGGTAGCAGTTTGCTATTAACTGGGGCTAATGTCGGACTTAAATCGAAGCGAACTGCCAAAGTCCAGTCATTATCGTCGTTAAATGACCCGACATTTATATTGGAAATCACCCCGCCCCCACCCCTCCTGTCTCTGCTGCCTCGCATCAGACGCGAATCTAAATATCATAGGGAAAAATAGTTTGTTCTAGTAACTCAAAAATTTCATTCAAAAGCGAAATTATCAACGATTTAAGTAAATGTATAAGAATAATAGGAATAAGGTATTTGGGAAATAAGGCAAACTTACTATTTTGTCCAAATAAATGATTTTTTTATTCAAGAAGAAGTTTTTCTTTCATTAACTGAAGGAGCTTTGAATTGAGGTATCTGAATAGATTATTTTGTTAAAAAGGTCAAAAAACTAAATTAGTGTTTTGATGGGAATAATCTCATTCATTGAAATATGTCAGTATTATACAGCTTTTACGTCATTATAATATATATATATATATATATCTATATATATATATATATATATATATATATATATATATATATATATAATCTATATATATATATATTATACATGCATAAGTACATAATATTATATATATATATATATGCCTGTATGTGGTGTATATAGATATAGATATTATAATATAATATAAATATATAGATAATATAGATTTATATATATATTATATATACTATATATGTATATAGTATATATATATATATGCATGTATGTGTGTATATATATATATATATATATATATCTATATATATATATATATATATATAAATGTATGTGTATATAAAACATATACATTAGTAGCTCCCAATACAATATAGACTGCACTTATTGCTTCAATTTTTCGTCACAAGAAATGGACAAAAATGCGTGGCTGTTGTCTCGAAAAATTTAGAATTTTATTGCTTACTGAAGCAGCCCTAAGGATCCTCTGAAAAAATAATTATTCTATCAAAGAAGAAAATAAAGTTAAGGAACATCTAAAAACCAGATGAAAAGTTCTGTCCTGCTTTCGAAAAAATGTTTGATTTTATTGTTAGCGATAAGACAACCCTCCCCCTCCCTACCCACACAAAGAAATTCTGACAGAGAGAGAGAGAGAGAGAGAGAGAGAGAGAGAGAGAGAGAGAAATATGAGTTATTCACTCATGGAAGAATATCATACACCAACAACAAAAACAAAAACAAAAAAGTTTTTAAAAACGATTCGCACTGCTTTGAGGAAGGCAGAGCTTTGACCATTTTTCTTACAGAATGTTCAAAGTTGGACCATTCCGAAAGTTTAGTGTTCAGTCCCTCCTTGTTTCCCGTGCTTAGAAACCGTTGGCATATATACTTAGCCTTTTAGATGCCCTCCCTATTCCAGAATGGCAACATTATCTACCTTGTATTTTTTGTTCTTCTTTTTTGTTTGTTTGTTATCTTCCTCCATTATGTGGTTTCAAACTAAACTGTCATTGTTTAGGGGAAAATTTATATTCACACTGCTCTTACGCACTCTTAGCAAAAGCGAATGTTTTACGCTTGCTTGTAGAGTCATTTGCCATTTTATCCATATCTTTACTTGTTTAACGTAACTAAACTAATGCTACCTAGAAAACTTTGTATTCATGGTGTTAATCCTTTAATTTGTAAAACGCAAGTTTTCACGATGTGACTACCGTCCTAGCAAGGCTTTTATTTATAATAACATTATCTGAAAAGAAGTGATGTTGTGAAAGGTGAGCCATTTGTCATGTTGGCAAAACCTTAGCCTAGATTTCGTATCATTAGGTTATGGATGATACTAAGAGGTGATGAAGGATTAAATTCAACGGAATGTATATACGTAATTTGACTGAACTTTACGACTTCGTGGGTGGTGTGACGTCACTCGAAAATAATAAAGCCAGCTTTCAGGTCATGTTTTGGTTATGATTTAATTTGAGAGTTGTAATACGATCACAGTGTTCACCGTCACTCCTTATAACTGCATCATTTAAGCACGGTTGCAAACCAAGAAGTCTTGATTGTCAGTATTTGAAAAACTTCAATGAGTTTATTTTAAATGATAAAACTGTAAACGCATTTTGAGAAAAATCATGATACCTAAGCGTGTGGTGTTGGGATCTGTCATTTGGGTGAAAAATACAAATGTATAAGAACAAAGTATATGGGCCTGAGCTGAAATGAAGATTATTATCTTATTATTATATTATTATTATTATTATTATTAATATTATTATTATTATTATTATTATTATTATTATTATTATTATTATTATTATTATTATTATTATTATTATTATTTTTTGTTATTATTGTTGTGTCAGATTAAAGGTCTTTTGTGCGCGCCCATTTTAGTCATTACTAATTTCTACCTTTTCTTCCCCCATATTTCCAGGTTTCCCATTCCTTTGAATATCCCACATCCTAAACGTCGTCATCATCATCATCATCATCGTCATATCATCATCATCAGCATCATCATTCACATCAGATTACCCTCGTCCTTCCACTTCCATTCCTTTCAAAATTAAACTCGCCATTCTCCATTTCTCGTCTCCTCCCCCGACCGAGATCTCTCTTTTTCCCTTCCTCTTTACTCTTTATACAGTTTTGTCCTGCTTTTCCTTCGCATTTATGATAGATCTCTTTCGCAGTTCCCCTCCTGTTCGCTGAAATATTTAGAAAATCGCCGAGAATGACCCTCAGGGGGCAAAGTCCCGACTGCCCCTCTCTTTCTGAGAGGCCATGAAGGATGGCCTCGCAATCGCCTCTTCTCAGCCTGGCGATCTCGTGGTGAATTGGCCTGGTTATATTCCCCGACATTGCCCGATGATGTATAAGCATCCAGGTCGTAAAATTCAGAATAAAACCTTTTGGTGTAAAGGTGGGAGGAGTTTTGGATTCATCCGAATGCCTGGAGGAAGCTCGCAAATCCTTGCGTTCTAACATACGAGTTACCGATTGATTTGGTTTATAGAACTGAAGCCGCAACTACGTAAGTTATAGAAGCCCAAGGAAGAGATAAGAAATGAAGGTAACAAATTTTGTTTAAATCATGAATTCTGTTTATAAAAAGTATAATAAGTACTATAATTGTTTTGCACAACATGATAAGATTATAAACTGGTTTTCAAAATCCCTGCAGTTTAGGATGCTCAGATTTTAATGATCGTTTCAAAATAACCTTAATATGGACAGATTGGCCTCAAGTAAATTGAAAAAAAATCAGTTTCAAGTAGACTGTTGCACGCCTGATATGTAGTACTCAAAGCAGCTTAGTTTTAAAATATAGTGTACGTACTACGTACACTATATAGTTGAAAAACTATTTAAGCAGTGAGGTTCATAAAAAAATGGGAAATCAATCTTTATTAACTTCAAAGTTTTTGTAGAAAGGGGAGTATATAATAATGATAATAATAATAATAATAATAATAATAATAATATAATAATATAAATAAATAATTAATAATAATAATAATAATAATTAATAATAATATTAATAATAATAATAATGAAAGGAACAGCCGTTTTAACTACATGAGTTCCTTGCTTCTTTTTACAGGGAGGACGAAATCATCAGCCGTCCCTCCAGAATAAGAAATCAGTTTATTTTTTTTTTTTTTTTCCACTTTCAACCAACCTCTTCCTATGCCCCTCATTCAATGTATCAAGGTGCGCAACTAAGTCTACTTTATTCCATGGCAATCGCTTTCCATCTACCTTTGATTCTCAGTTTTTAGTTGTCCCTGATTCTGGCGTTTTGGTCCCGATGAGATACTAAAAGAGAGAGAGAGAGAGAGAGAGAGAGAGAGAGAGAGAGAGAGAGAGAGAGAGAGAGCTACTGAAACAGGCTAACCGAATTATGCAAGGAAATAAAAATGAGTTTAGGCCTGGTTGTAATAAAGTTACGGAAACTTCACCTGAATAATACATAAGATGGAAAGAAATATATTCATCAATGAGAAGAAGAAAAAGAAGAAGAAGAAGAAGAGGAAGAAGAAAAAGAAGAAGAAGCAATCATATTTAGTAGGAGAGGCGGCAAAGAACCCCAAGAATTTCCCCATAGGAGATATCAGGGACATTAAGGAGCGTTTCCGTTACCCTTCTGGGAAGACGGCAACGGAATAACTAAAATTCTCACCGGCTCTTTAAGATCCTCCAGCACTTATGACCAAACGACCTTGGCTTCCTTCTGGAGACCCCGCTTACGATGACATTCTCATTTTTCTAGGATGATTACGAGCATCTTGTGTGTATTCTCTTGTGGCACGAGCTCTCTTTCAGTACACCTTTCCCGCAGTCCAGTCTAGGCTGCTCTCTGGTGTCAGGATTCTAAACTGAAGTTACTTTTCACTTCGAAATGTATTTGAACTTCAATTAAATCAACTTCCTGATTTGTTTTATCAGTACATTTGCTAAGGAGATTTTTATTGGGTTGAGGACTTTTCTCTAACTCCAAGATTCTTTTTTTAAGTAAACTATTCAAAATTATGCCTATTTACGTAACTGAGATGTGAGAATGCCTAATTGCATCATTTTACCATGGTTATCTTTCCCAAAATATCAAATACGAAAACATCTCGCCACAGTGAAATATTTTTCTCTTTGCATTTGCATGCCTCTGTTCGCATTTATAAACTTCATTTATTTATGACTTCATTAAATGACAGTTTTGAAGCTATTCATTTCAATGGCGATTATCCAAGTTACTTATCAGGCTGCCACAAATGAAAAAGATTTGAATGACAAAGGACGTACTGAATATTTCAGTTAAACATTTCATCCATAGGTTTACCAAAGGTGACAGCCATTTTTTTTACTTCAACCTTCCTATTAATATTCGTCGGAAAAATCACCTAATCTTGATTATTTTATAATAAACTTCAGTAAATCTAGTCTAAGACGAAATTACTGCATTACTTGTCAATTAATTTTATCGTTTTTAAGATAGCGTTGAACAAGTTTTGTAATAAAATCGTAATAAGATTTTTTTCAGTGGAATGGGAATGAACATAAAGTCAGAAGATTTACTGAAGTGAAAAAACATTCAGTTCCTTTCTTTGGCAACACAGGGAACATGCATTTTCTGAAATTTCCATATCTTTGTAACATTCGTGAGACATGCCAATAAACCGAGAGATGCTGGCTTCATTTATGGCGAATAATACTTATTATATTCAGAAGATAAACCCTGATCATCTGGAACAAGCCCACAGGGGCCAATGACTTCAAATTCAAGTTCCAAAGAATATGATGTTCATTAAAAAGAAAGAGAAGGTAAAAAAAATCTGTGAGAATTATTTCCTTTTATTTCCTTAACAACTGGAGACCTTGACAATGACAGCCACTACCCTGTTATTTCCACTGTTCCTTGTTTTCAAGTCTTATTTGAGAGTAAGTTAAAGAGGTTCTTTTACCATTTCATTTAATCTCTAAAGGATTCCATCTTATAATCTAAAACCTAAGTGAATACAGAACTGTTAATCTAAGATTTGGCATGTCTGTAATATAAAGAAGAGTCCAAAATACTGTTATCGCCATAACTGCCCTTTACTGCTTCGCTCCAAATTCCAATCAATGGACAATTCACCAAAGGCTCTTCCCTTATCGGGCCTCTCGCAGCCCGGCCTGGGCGGTCGAAGGAAAAGGAACCAGAGAGAGAATTGCTGCTGGATGGGGGAGGCCGGGAATGAGAGAGACAATCCTTCAGGAGGAATCCTACACTCTCCTCACGCCCCTCTACCACCCTTCCCTTGAGTTCCTCCTTGATTACCACACCTCCTGGACATGCACCGCCATTGAGATTCCGGCCGAGTCGGCAATCAAGCGAAGGTTAGCGGAAAACTGCTGACGTCTATTGCCCCGCCGCTGCTAAATTGCTACAATCGCTATCATTTCTCGCCCGACGAGCGAAAAGCGATCGCCTCGCTATTGGAGGTCATCATTCATCAAGAGAAGCGCCTTTTTCCCAGCGGCTTTTATCTCTCCCCTTATAGACATTACTGATTTTTCAGACCGCCATTTAAAACCGTCTGCCATTTCTTGGTATAAATAGTAGCTCATGATTCCATCTGTTGTACATGATCGTTTTCGTCGCTTCCGTTTCACAAGGTTTAAGGTCTTCAACTGTCTTTGAAAGTAGTAGAAGTTTTATTCTGAAGAAATTATTTTTTAATGGTTGCGAAACGATCGTTTAAAGAATGAAATAAAACAGAACAATAATTGTAAGGGCAGTTATCACCAATATGAACCTCTTCACGTCGCTTCTCCTTTCTACTACCTGGATGTGCTGCAAAAAATAAATAAATAAATAAATAAAAATAATTACACTTAAAAAACCATCTAATCTAAATAAACTTATACAGCAAAAACTAGTTTCACCCTAAGAAAAAAAAATCTATCAAAACGAAAGATAGATCAACTATCAGTTATTCAAGAGTAAATAAGTTAATTAGGCGTGTTTAGACACAAGCGAGTTTAATCAGTTCAACACGAATCATCGAGGCTGTCACGCGATTGCTATACCACTGAACATACTATAATAGGTCAAAGTGAAGCAGTTCTGGGTCTTGTCAGTACATGGTTGGGTGACCACCAAGGAACTTCACCCCACAATATAAACTACTAAAAAAAAAAAAAAAAAGGCAGTGCACCAGCTTTTGGTGATCCGGGCCCTCGCCACCCCCCCCCCCCCCCCACCCCCCCCCCACCCCCCCCCCCCCCCCCCCCCCCCCCCCCCCCCCCCCCCCCCACCAAGCCCCCCCCCCCCCCCCCCCCCCCCCCCCCCCCCCATCTTCTCATCGCCCCCACTTCTTTTCCTCACCCTATGAATTGCCTCCCACCACCACACCCAACACCCACACCCTCACCCTCACCCCACCCACCCACCTCACCCACAACGACCTATAAGGACAAAAGACGTAAAGGCCATGAGATACTAATATATATATATATATATATATATATATATATATATATATATATATATATATATATAATATATGTATATAGTATATATATATATATATATATATATATATATATATATATATATATATATATATATATATATATATATATATATGTATATATATATATATATATATATATATATATATATATATTAGTGAGGCAACAGTCCTCATGTTTTATCATACTATGGTGTTATTTGAATTTTTTTCTTTTTGTCCCACGTAATAATATGTGATTATGAAGTATTGTAGATCGTCACAGAGTTTCAATCTTTAGAGTAGATCTCGGAGTCCAAAAGTCTGGCCACCCCTGCAGTAGAGGGAATCCTGTCTTTCTCGCTCAGAGGACTCATTCCCCGAAAACAGCCCCTGTGTAGAATTTGTACCCCAATTTCAGCCGGTCAGCGAGCGAACGTTTTGATCAGCGTTGATTAGAATGAGGATAGGCGCGTAATAAAAACTTTACCCAATTACACAAAATTTAACGAGACCGTTCCGCGCCAAACGAATGTGGCCACCGGGCTATTTTCACCATTCCGACGCGAAATCACGTTCAAATACGTCAAATTCGACGCCGACGGAGTTAAACGGGAGTTCCGAAAACAAAAGCAATTCATTGGAATGAGCTAAAAGCGACGTAACATTCGCAAATAATTCACAGCAATGCGACGTAATTCGACTAAAATGCCGGCATTTCGGGAGTATTTAAATTCTTTGGTTGTGCCGCTGAGGTTCCCCCCCCCCCCCCCCCCCCCCCCCCCCCCCTGGGGGGGGGGGAATTCCCCCCCCGCGATGCTTGCGCGCTGTGACCTGTTGCGAGGTTGGTTTTCCTGGAGAGAAAGTGGAAATGTAATGTTTGTAATACCTCTAACATTTTTAGTTAAAAATCAAGTCATTTGTAACTACTCTCAGATTAGTAATTGGTCGGTTTAGCTTAAGCTGTCAATTTAGCAAAATTTTGCAAAGGAATACTTTGATATAGACCTTCAAACTCTGTCTAACTAGCAGAGATTGTCCATTAAAATTAAAATTGAGGGCTCACTCGGAGATTTCCAAGATTTGATTTCGAAATTTTTGCCAGTGTCTTCCCCATGTTTCATATTATTATTATTATTATTATTATTATTATTATTATTGGGAAAGTAATTCCACAGTAGTATGCCTGCTTGATTTTGTTATTTGAAATGCGTCTTCCCCATGTCTCATATTATTATTATTATATTATTGTGAGAGTAATTCCACAGTCGTATGCCTGTTTGATTTTGTTATTTGAAATGTGTCTTCCCCATGTCTCATATTATTATTATTATATTATTGGGAGAGTAAAAAAAGTTAAGTATATCTTAGTTTTACCAGACCACTGAGCTGATTAACAGCTCTCCTAGGGCTGGCCCGAAGGATTAGATATTTTTACGTAGCTAGGAACCAATTGGTTACTTAACTAGCAACGGGACCTACAGCTTATTGTGGGATCCGAACCACATTGTATCGAGGAATGAATTTCTATCACCAGAAATAAATTCCTCTGGTTCCACGTTGGCCGTGCGAGGATCGAACTTCGGACCACCGGATCGGTGAAGTCGCGCGTGGCGAAAATTCCACTCGGCCAAGAGGGGACTATTAGTTGGGAAGAGTAAATTCACAGTTAGTATGCCTGCTTGATTTTGTTATTTGAAATGTGTCTTCCCCATGTCTCATATTATTATTATTATATTATTGGGAGAGTAAATTCACAGTAGTATGCCTGTTTGATTTTGTTATTTAAAATATATACAGCAGAAAGCTTTTGATGACCTGCAAGGACCTGCAAGGACAGTGCAGCTCATCGAAAGCTTTCTGCTTTATATATTTTAAATTACAAAATTAGACAGGCATACTACTGTGGATTGACTTTTCCATTTTATTGACTCATGTAATTATGAATATTCTTTAACTTATTATATTATTATTATTATTATATTATATTGATTATTATTATTATTATTATTATTATTATTATTATTCCTTTTTTTTTTTTTTTGGTCTATCACAGTCCTCCAATTCGACTTGGTGTATTTGCAAGTGTGGGGGTTTCCGGGTTGCATCCTGCCTCCTTAGGAGTTCCATCACTTTTCTTACTATGTGCGCCGTTTCTAGGATCACACTCTTCTGCATGAGTCCTGGAGCTACTTCAGCCTCTAGTTTTCATAGATTCCTTTTCAGGGATCTTGGAATCGTGCCTAGTGTTACTATGATTATGGGTACAATTTCCACTGGCATATCCCATATCATTCTTATTTCTATTTTCAGGTCTTGATACTTATCCATTTTTCCCTCTCTTTCTCTTCAACTCTGGTGTCCCATGGTATAGCGACATCAATGAGTGATACTTTCTTCTTGATTTTGTCAATCAACGTCACATCTGGTCTATTTTCTCGTATCACCCTATCTGTTCTGATACCATAGTCCCAGAGGATCTTTGCCTGATCGTTTTCTATCACTCCCTCAGGTTGGTGCTCGTACCACTTATTACTGCAAGGTAGCTGATGTTTCTTGCACAGGCTCCAGTGGAGGGCTTTTGCCACTGAATCATGCCTCTTTTTGTACTGGTTCTGTGCAAGTGTCGGACATTCGCTTGCTATGTGGTTTATCGTTTCATTTTTCGTATTGCACTTCCTACATATGGGACAGATGTTATTTCCATCTTTCGTTCTTTGAACATATCTGGTTCTTAGGGCCTGATCTTGTGCCGCTGTTATCATTCCTTCAGTTTCCTTCTTTAGCTCTCCCCTCTGTAGTCATTGCCATGGGTCATCGCTGGCTAGTTCTTTAGTCTGTCTCATGTATTGTCAGTGTATTGGTTTGTTGTGCCAGCCCTCTGTTCTGTTTGTCATTCTCCTGTCTCTATATATTTCTGGGTCTTTGTCTACTTTTATCAGTTCTTCTTCCCACGCACTCTTGAGCCACTCGTCTACACTGGATTTCAGATCCTCTAAATTAGTAGTCCTCTCTTTTCTTCCTTTCATGTTATGTATAGTCTGTCCGTATTAGCTCTTGGGTGTATTGCTTTGTGTATTTTCATATGTTTCCTAGTTTTCTGGTCTATGCTGCACAGTTCAGTCTTCATCCATTCCACTATTCCCTCGCTGTATCTGCTTACTTTCACCGCCCACGTGTTTATGGCTTTTATCATATTTCCGGCGTTGAGTTTGACTTGAGTATTGCCTTGAGTCTCTGCATAATTCTTTCCTGATCGTGTCCATCATCTCTTGGTGTTTTATATCCCCTCCTTCCCTTATTTCTAGGTATTTGTATCCTGTCTCATCTATGTGTTTGATGTTGCTCCCATCTGGTAGCTTTATCCCTTCAGTCCTTGTTACATTGCGCTTTTGTATGTTGATTAAGGCACATTTTTTTTATTCCAGACTCCATCCTGATGTCTCCAGATACAATCCTTACAGTCTGGATTAGGGTAACTAATTCCTTGATGCTCTTACCATACAGCTTGATGTCGTCCATTAACATCAAGTGTTTAATTCTGTTGCCTCTTTTTTTGAGTTGGTACCCATCATCTATCTTCTGCATTACTTTTGTCATGGGAATCATGGCTATTACGATGAGTAGTGGGGACAGTGAGTCACCCTGTAAGATCCTGATATTAACCTTTGCTAGTCTTATTCCAGAGCTTGTAAGTATTGTATTCCAGTTGCATATTGTATTTTTGAGGAAGCTGATGGTGTTTTCCTCTGCCCCATATATTTTCAGGCATTCTATTAGCCATGTATGTGGTATTATGTCGAAGGCTTTCTTATAGTCAATCCATGCCATGCTTAGGTTGGTTTTCCTTCTACTGTTCTTCATTACCATTTTGTCTATCGGGAGCTGGTCTTTTTTGCCCCTACATTTCCTTCTGCAGCCTTTCTGTTGGTGGGGGATGGTGTTTGTCTCCTCTAGGTAATTGTACAGCCTTTCACTGATGATACCTGTTAGTAACTTCCACATTATTGGTAGGCAGGTGATAGGCCTGTAGTTACTGGCTACACTTCCCTTATGCTTGTCTTTTTGTACTAAGGATGTTCTTCCTGTGGTCATCCATCCATTTGGGCGCATGGTGATTTGAGATACAATGCTGGAGTTGTTCTTCTATTCGTGGGTGTAGGGACCTGGGGCTTTCCAGTTGGGCAATTTCTTTAGTTGGTGTCTGAATGTGTCTCTCGTGATCTCAGTGAATCTTTGTTTTATTCTCTCTGTTTCTTCTTCCTTGACTTCCTGGAGCCATGTTGCATGTTTGTTGTGTGATACCGGATTGTTCCATATGTTTTCCCAGTGTCTCTTACTTGGGTCGGCTACAGGAATTTCTTGGCAGTTGTCTTCCCCTTTTCGTTGGCTGTATAGACTTTTCTGGTTGGTTCCGAATAGTTTGTTCTGTTGGTATCCCTTATACCTGTTCATGTACCGTTGGATCTTATGTACTTTGGTCTTAAGTACATTTGGTAGCAATGGCCGTGTAGCAGCAAGTCACTGGGTGACATTCGTTTTCTCTCTCTCTCCATATCTCTCTAACTCTCTCTCTCTCTTCAACACCCCTCTCTCTCTCTCTCTCTACAACACCCCTCTCTCTCTATTACCTAAGGCAATTAAATCAGACTCGGGAACTACAAAAATACATTTATTTAAGAGCAAAGCATTAACTAAATAAATCAGGTTCTTAAAACCCTAGATAGGAAATCGTACCTGCGCGTAACGCTATAGGAAATCCTGTATCCATATGGAATCATTGTAGGAAAAAATAAAAAAAAAAAAATATGCAAACATGCTTTATTTTACCAAAACTATACAAAAGTAAAAAAATAATATTCTTGAACAAATATCACCCTCAATTATGACAATTAAACTTAACAGAATATATTTTTGATTTATTAGAAAAAACTTTGATATGAAAAAGATCTTATCAATTGAGGTACTGCAATGATAAAAAGATACATCATTCAGCAAAAAAGATTTCCGAATATATGAACTAGGAACTATAAAGAATCCCCTAGGCATCTTGTTCATCCTGGGAACCACAGAAAACATCGGTCCTGGAATAAATGAAAACGGACATATTATTATTTACACTCCAGCAGCAAACACTTCAGTTTTCAGCTATGATGATATGTTCTGGTGAATTTTATGCTTGTATATGCAATAAAACTTTTTTTTTCTAATAACTTTGTTTCTAGTATATTTTCAATGTGTGAATGCAATATGAAACAAATACAGTTACCTGCTACTTGATGTCCTCATCATCATCCTCACATTTGTTGCAAATGATCATTATTGCACTCAATAATGGTGTCAATTTCATCACTGTCAGTCTGTAGAGGGTCTTTGTGAGGTGTTATCACTGCTTGCATGGAACCTGAAGTACCAATCTCACACTCAATTACAGTCTGTGATTGTGAGGGCAAGGCACAGGAGGTGGACGGGCCAGCCCTAGGGGAGGGGTGGGGAGACTCAGTAATCCCATAATGAGAAATGTCACTGTCTATTCCTTCATCATGGGTAGTGTACAATACCCTATCAAAAGCTGAGGTATTCACCAAGGCATCTAAGTCGAACCTGGACAGTGTTCTCTTACGTTTCCTGGGCATTTTCTCACACTAAAAAAAAAAAAAAAAATCAATAATACTATATAGGGAACAATGTAAGTCATGTTTCACTATGTACAAGATCTAATAAGGCTATTACACTCTCAAAACATAGTCATTATGTTATTTACATGCGGCAATGGCCTTTTCTGAAAAATATATTTTTCACCATATACTATCATATTAGGAAATGCTGTGCCATTTGGATACATGAGTACTCACCAAGAGTGGATGAAGAGGAGCAGTACGTTACACACCTTACAGTATGAAGAACTTGTGTTGAAATGCCTGCCAAAGCACCAACTGAGCCAAGGAAGTATGAATTGTGGGAAAAATTTGACGGGAAATACAAAAGTACATGGGGAGCTGTGCCATTTGGCACGGGATTTCCTATCTAGGGTTAACAAAATGATTCAATGAAAGATTGAATTCAAAATCCAAATAACTCAGATAGCCCTGGGAACCGAACCAAACCAGTCCATCCCTCTTCTACAATAACCAACATTAATTTAGTCATAAAACTAGAAAAGTCATAGCACAGTCTAGTAACACCACGGAATATCAGTTAAGTTCCCATTTCTAAATATCAGATCAGTTCCCCTTTGTTCCAGATCCGCCTATATGAAGAGAGGAGAACACATTGATAAGCAAAAGATTAAAAAGCAAAATCAAAAGGTCAAATAAAATAGAACATCTTTGAAACAAATTTCCAAAATACAGTCAAGCCACATTTTTGGCTAAAAAATAAGTATGCTTACCCATTCAACACAGATTACACACACTTAACCAAAAACACTATCGAAGGAGCCATCTTGGCCCTTTGCCGACTTTGTATCGTTCTTCCATTTTGGCTAACTTACTCTCTCATTATGTAGGAAATAGCTCGCACGAACGCAAGCATGAATTAACACACAAGACACTCCCAAATAAGTGTCGTCACTAATATCATTACAAGTTCATGACATCATTACAGATCATTGTTCACGCCCAAGAATCAGCCCCAAGAATCTGCCATCTCTTTCAGTTTACTCAAGTCAGATCTCATCACTATGATTTGCTTTTCCAGGTGCCTTTTCCAAGGCGGTTGCTGTTTTGCTTTCAGTTGGTTGTGTTGGTGGTGCTGGTGTTTGTATTCCTGGTGCTGTAGGCTTTCATGGAGGGGATCTTTGTTCTCTCTGTATCTGGCTCCATCCATTGTCTGATCTTTTCTACCCATTCCGTCCTCTCTGTTACTTCGTCGGTGTTTCTTCATGTGTCGTTGTGTGATACCTCATCATCCCTGTCGTCTTATGTGGCATCGTCCCTCAGTTTCTTCTTGTAATTTGTTGCCATGTGTCATTTCCCTTTCCATTTCTTCTCTTTCTGTTGGGGAGAGCCAGTTCTTTTTCTTTATGTTTGTTACTTGTTTGGGGGGTGTTATTCCTCTCATTCTAGATGTTGACCAACCTTCTTCTATATCCTCTCTCCGTCGGGTTGCTTCTGATGTCGCATCTCCATATTTTCTTATTTTCTTTTCTTGTCCATTTCTTCCTTTGGTTTGCTTCTGTAGCTCCAGTCTCTGGCTGTTGGTTACTGTCATTGTGGTGGTCAGTTGCTGGATGATGACCTCCAAGTACCTGACCGTCTTCCCCTTCAATTGAGCTGAATACCTGGCTGCCGGACTAAGCTATCTGTTGCCAGAGGTTCCATTTACGTCGTCGTTTATTCCTTCATTTCTTACCATCATTGCTGAGTTTTGCTATTTAACCCATAGCTGGACCCTACCCCATCAGGAATAGGTACTCATTTACAGCTGAGTAGACTGAGGAAATTATGGTAAGGATCCTTTCCCAAGGAATCAACGCTGAGAAGAGCGGTCACCCATCCAACGACTGACCAGCCCCAATGTTGCTTAACCAGTCCATTGACGACCTAACCCCCTCTGCCACGGCGCCACATTATTATTATTATTATATTATTATTATATTATTATTATTATTATTATTATTATTATTATTATTATCATTATTATTATTAATATTATTATTATTATTATTATTTTGTTCTATCACAGTCCTCCAATTCGACTGGGAGGTATTAATATAGTGTGGGGTTCCGGGATGTATCCTGCCCCCTTCGGAGTCCATCATTTTTCTTACTATTACGCTGTTTCTAGGAGCACACTTTTCTGCATGAGTCCCGGAGCTACTTTAGCCTCTAGTTTTTCCAGATTCCTTTTCAGGGATCTTGGGATCGTGCCTAGTGTTCCTATAATTATGGGTACGATTTACCCTGGCATATCCGATACCTGTCATATTTTATATTTTCAGGTCTTGATACTGATCCATTTTTTCCCTTTCTTATTATCATTTATCATTATGATTATTTTGTATAAAAATGAAGCGGAAAATAAATTGTAAGCTAATGCGGATAAAGCAACACAAAGGTAAGACACATAATTAAGTATACAGAGAGCGTAAATAACCTAAAAATTTTTGTAATAATGATAAATTTTAAGTCCTATGTCCTTGAAGTACATTTTCTTTAAATAACAGCGATACGACTAAAGCTAATAATGGTAAGAATAAGAACGAAAAGAATAATCCTATTACAATCTTTGCTAATAAGAATAACAACATATTTATTTTGAAATTCAAAAAACTTTTAAGAAATTCCTTTCCTCTATAAAGGGAAAATCGAGTATTCGACTATTTCTTGAAAAAAGTAAAAAAAAAAAAAGAAATGGGCGCTCGATCTCAAATTTCGTATATACATGCAAGTATTAGATGTGAGCTCGATGGGTTATCGAAATATACAGGCGATGGATTTCGCCCTACTAAATATGCATTCTAGTGACAACTAATATTCGAGATGCCCTTCAAGATGATAGATCTATATCGATATGTAGATTGAGAGAGAGAGAGAGAGAGAGAGAGAGAAGGCCGGGAGGGGAGTGTGGAAGATAAAAAGTAGAACGTGGGACCAGAGTAAGGAAGGAGAGAGAGAGAGAGAGAGAGAGAGAGAGAGAGAGAGAGAGAGAGAAAATGAATACAGGAACCGAAAAAAGAGGAGATAGAGAGGAAGAGAATGGAAAGGCTTTTTCTCGAAAAAGGAGAGAGAGAGACGAGAGGAGAGAGAGAGAGGAGAGAGAGAGAGAGAGAAAGAAAGAAAATGAGTACAGGAACCGAAAAAAGAGGAGATAAAAAGGAAGAGAATGGAAAGGCTTTTCGAAAAAGGAGAGAGAGAGAGAGAGAGAGAGAGAGAGAGAGAGAGAGAGAGAGAGAGAGAGAGTTTCGAATCAACTGCAGTTCTTATACCACAGAGAAGAGGGAAGTTTAAACCGAATAGAATATCCCATTTCCAAAAAATATGGACATTACTATTTGTACAATAAAAGAAAATTCTTAGAACAAAACAAAGGAATTTAGGTAGGACGGAAGAGATTAAATGAAGATATGTTTCAGAGAGCATACAGAGGTAAAGTGGCGTTATCCATTGCCCAAATCTGACCCAAAAATAATGAAATAAATAAATGAGATTAATGTTAAGAGAAAACAGACACTGCAGCGATAATAAAAAAGCAAAGAAAGACAATAAAAGAGAGAGAAGAAAGAACATCTGAATCAGGTACCTCTGGGAAGAAGACAGGGGGGAAAAAAGAAGATAAATCCTTCCTTTGTGTTTATATTCCCTCTGGAAAATATATACCTACCGGAGGAGAGAGAGAGAGAGGGAGAGAGAGAGAGAGAGAGAGAGAGAGACAGAGAGAGAGAGAGAGAGAGAGAGAGAAGCTTGATATAGAATAACTGTGAAGAAGATTAATGCGTAGTGGGAATAGAATGAATAATACATCAGGAACCCGAACTTTCTCATTAAATGAATGACAGAATGCTGTGGATAGATATTTCATCTCGCAAATGGACGCCTGAGTGCTTGCTCCAGAAACCCTCGCTTGATGGTAATTTGGGCATTTTAGGTTTATTAAAATCAGTTCCTCCCTATCTTGACGGTCTTGGTCAAAGTGCGTGGGAATAAATTCGATGAAGTACAAAATGAGGAGTGTTTAAAATTTATTTTTACTAGGGTGCAAAATGAAGACCGTTTAGTTCTATATTTGTTAATAACAGCGAGAATCACTTTACCTGGAAGAAGACTTGCATGTCTCTTCCTTTGAGCTCTCGAAGCTTGATTGCTTTTATGATCCCGCTTCATCTGTCACCATACTTTTATTACTATAGTAGATTCACATCAACCGTGCATTTGATGTCTAGGCCCGTCCCTTACGACGCTCCTGATTGTAGGAGTATGTTTGCATAAACTGATCTAAGAGGGTGAGAAACACTATGGCCACAGGTGATAAAATTAACACTCACGTCAATCTGAGGTATAATTTCTTACGTTTCGTAACATACCTGTCAAACATTCTGTAATGCGTTTTTTTCTCGGGGATATGTTGTCAGTTTTGCAACAAAAATATTTGGAAAGGCTAGTCCTTTCTAGTAACTGTCTCTAACTCGCTTTTTCTCTCTAGTTAGAGAAAACAGTTGATCAAAAATTTTACTGTAAATCATTACCCTTCTTCTCCACCGTCTACATGTTATAACTGTGCCTTGATAAACCTATAGCAGATTCACATCAACCGTGCATTTGATGTCTAGGCCCGTCCCTTACGACGCTCCTGATTTGCTGTTGATAAGCCAATCACAGGACTGGAAACTCTCAGGAGGAACATACATCCTGCCTATGTGAACTCTCGAGAGAAACTGAGAGTTTCCAGTCCTGTGATTGGCTTATCAGCAGCCAATCAGGAGCGTCGTAAGGGACTAGCCTAGACATCAAATGCACGGTTGATGTGAATCTACTATAGGTTTATCAAGGCACAGTTATACCATTAGACGGAGGAGAAGGGTAATGATTTACAGTATAATTTCTGATCATGTTTTCTCTAACTAGAGAGAAAAAGGGAGTTGGAGATAGTTACTAGAAAGGACTGGCCTTTTCAAATATTTTTGATGCAAAACTGACAACATATCCTCGAGAAAAAAACGCATTACAGAACTGTTTGACAGGTATATTACGAAACGTGAGAAATTATACCTCAGATTGACGTGAGTGTCAATTTTATCACCTGTGGCCATAGTGTTTCTGACCCTCTTAGATCAATTTACGCAAAAATAATCCTACAATGGCTACAGGATACTACAGTACGTTTCAGATGACTTTAAAACGTGATCTGAACTGGAAACAAATTAGTACTGATAAATCGTCCAATGTCCATTTCCATTTGTCGATACTAGATATTCAATGAAACACTTGTCAATACCGATATTGAGTAATTGGAGAATCCTCTAATTAGAAAAAATCATACTTGTAGCTCTAATCTTAATTTATCATATTCATATCCTTTTTTCATTTTATTTCTTATGACCCAGTAAACGTAGGCCTCTCTGGCATCACCGAAAGGAACGTAGGAAGATGAATGGCTTCATTATTCTGATCAAGAAGTTTTGTTAATTCCCAATTTATTTTAAGTTTCCAATAGAATCTAATAATTTAATGGCGGACTATTTATAGAAAGGCATAATAATTTATAAATTCGGAGTTACAATATTGAATCAGTGTGAATGACAACTAAATTTTATATCCAGTGATCTACATGTAAAAGATAACTTTGATTCTTAGTAAAAAAAATACAGTAAATATATAACCATTAATAAATTTCACAATACGAAGTTAAATATGTCTATGCAGTAATCACCGAAGATATTAATGAATCTAAGAACGAGCAGTAAAGGCCATCTTCAAAGGCGATGCAATGCGGAATAAACCTTTGTGCTCCCAAAACGAAAGAAAACATTCTTTCCAAAATAAGAATCTCTTCCTTAAAAGCGTTTCCAGAGGTTAATCAAGATTTTTAAAAAAAAGAGCCTTCGTTTTACCATCTATTTGTAAAAGGATATTTCGGAAACTTTTGTCCCTGCTCACACACAGTGAGGGTTTTTCTTCTTCTCTCCGTCTGCCAAAATATCCAAGGGGCCACTCGAAGTTTTCGCTTCCCTCCTGTTGCTTTGTTCTCTTCGCGTCTGCGAGTAGCTCTTGGTTCGGTGTTAGTGTTTTTTGGGGAACATTGAAATGAGAGTTCATTAGCTCTGGTTATCCTTGGCAAATGAATGCAAGTGTGAAGTGAATGAATGGCTAGCAAAACAAGAGGTTCATGACATGAAATGAAGAATTTTCGTATGAAAAAGACGGTTTTGTGGCTTAGGACGAAAGTTTTTGTTAAACGTCCATCAGGATTCATTCAGACGAGGGGCTAAAACTTCTCTGGTCTGGGAATCTCTTTTTTGAAATGATAAGATAAGTCATATATTTCTTAGGTTTCCATTTATTGTCTACCTCAGTCGGTTGTTCCTCTTTTGCATGATTACAATAAATAGGCTTTATTGCTGGATATTATCATGAAAATGTAAGGGAGGAAATAAACTACCTGAATTTTAATCTATTATTTCTTATCCAAGCCATAACATAAATACCTGACTTTGTGATAGGTTGCAACCTATATCTTATACTATATCATATATATATCTATATATATATAATATATATAATATATGTATATATATATATTATATATATATATATAATATATATATATATATGTATATATAAATGTATATATATATATATAATATATATATATAAATTAATTTTTTATACATACATATATATATATATATAATATAATATACATATATATATATATATATATTTATATAATATATATATATATATATATATTTTAAGATAATAAGGTTAGGAACCATAATCAACAAGAAACTAAAAGTCTCTTGTGATAATAGATTAAAATTCAGGTAGTTTATTTCCTCCTTGACATTTTCATGATAGTATCCAGCAATAAAGCCTATTCATTGTAATCATGCAAAAGAGGAACAACCGACTGTGAGGTACAAAATAAATGAAAACTAAAACTATAGATCTATTTTATATATATATATACTATATATATATATATGTTTATATATATATATATATATATATATATATGTATATATATATATATATATATATATATATATATATATATATATATATATATATTATTCCCAAACCAAAAAATTTTTAGCCCCTCGTCCTAATGTATCCTGATGGACGTTTAACAAAACCCTCCTCTACGCCTCTTGATAGGCCATTCTTGCATATAATAATTGGGCATCATAATGCATTAAAATGAACGATAACTCACTGAACCGGTAGGTTTAATGACTGCCGATTAATTAGCATTTGGTCATTAATAAGTTCCAAGAACCTGTTTTCATGAGGTAGGATTAAGTCCAATGGCGGACATATTAACCGCGATACAACAATTATTAATCTTTGGACGTCAGATGAAATATGAAAACAAACTCGTTTCGGAAATCCATGTTTTGAAATGTGTAGGACTTCCACTGTAAGCCACAATATTCAAGTGTGCATTTATGTCTAATATGCTATATTGTCCAATATGCTACATCACGGATACAGCGTTTCTTTTTAAAATCGTTCGAGAACATAATCATGTTCTATCATTTGTACATTTCAAACATCAAAGTTGTGCTTCATAGGAGCCCCTTATACTTACATAAACAAGAGTGAATATGCGATGAGTAAATAGGTGCATTCAGTTACTAAAATGCTTCCGTTCTGAAGTGAAGATAAAACTTTACTTCAATGGTTGTAAACTTTTCGAACGTTGCGTGCG
>NC_061108.1:107244528-107289528 GCF_015104395.2 Macrobrachium nipponense
CTTCATTATCTTCTCCAAAAGAATATTTTCAGGGCTTTCTAATTACTGTCTCTTGTTCTATCGTGTGAATGAGGATATTTTTAGGTAAAGTATTTTGTAAACCCTAATCAGTTTTTTTCATGTGGGTTTAATTTAAGATTTATTTATAATAAAATACTAAAGTTTTGGTTTATATTTTCGTTATCCTCTGAATGTTATTTGGTGTTTTCACTGTCTGGAGATCTTGCCCATTGGCTTCAAATGCTAACCTTTGTGGCACTGATCATTAAAAGAAAAGAGCCTGTTCTTGCTACTTAGATACTTTTAAATAGTTAGTGAGTAATGTTCATAAAAATATACACATATATATATATATATATATATATATATATATATATATATATATATACATATATATATGTATGTATGTATAATATACATATAACATACATAATATAAATCCTCAATCATGACCTACCATCATAGTTTGTTCGCATTTCCGGGAAGGAATTTATACCATCAAATGAAACCAAAAAGCATGAGTCATTAGGATTAAAAAAGAGAAAAAAACAGCCATCTATTGCCCTCCCATTGTGAGCAATTAGTGTGCTTGTTATCGGCAGCTTCTACGGCTGTATCGGCCATAAGCTTCTCTCTGAATCGGAAATAAATAAATAAAACCAGCTTAATGTTCTCCGCAATAGATCACACAACGCGATCGTAACTGCGGCACATAAGCTGTAGTGAATTACGTAGACAAATGGTTAAGAAACGAGGAGGATTATATCAAGTTGGGTTTTAGATCTACAATGCAGGAAATTATTCATATCGATGAAGCCACAACAAAATTTCTATATTTCTCTATGTTCGTCCTTCCACACACAGACACACACACACACACACACACACACACACAACACATATATCTATATATATATATATATATATATGATATATATATATATATATATATAATATATATATATATACATATATGATATATATATATATATATATATATATATATATATATATATATACTATATATATATATATATATATATATATATATATATATATTTTATATATATATATATTCATACTACATATATATATATATATATATATATATATATATATATATATATATATATATATACTACTGTAGAGGAGTAATTATCATTGAACAAAACCCAAGCCTATAATCTCTTGATACATTACTTCAAAATACCTGACTGAATCAATCATTCTCAGGACTGTCAGTTGGTTATCAATGGTCTTCCTAGCTAAAGTCTTATATACACTTAATTCCAACTTTCCAGCAAAAATATTTTTTGCAGTTATCGTAATTCCTTTTTATATCCTTTTTGATGACAGTGAGCCTTCAGGAATGTTTTGAATGTTGGCAAAGCAAATCTGGTAAGAATAATTTTTTAGCATTACTTAACATTAAACATTTCTTGTAAAAATCTTTTAACTGAAATGTTATAGACGATATATTAATAATAAATCTGTATCCATAGACCGCAGGTTGCTTCTGTAGGAAGCACACCAGGATGACCGACCACACGTCTATGAAAAATACATACTCCATGATTCCTTTGAAAATCCATCGGGAACTAGATGGAGTATAGCCCCAGACATACGCTCACAGACTCCAAAGTATTACGATCCGTATATGAAGTGCTCTAGGGATGAGCACGTACATTCATACAAACACACACACACACTTACACACACACACCACAGTGGTAGGAAACTAGGAATACGATCAAAGGAGCCAGCTTAGCCCTGGACAGAATATGAAATTGACCTTCTCATATTGTCCAGGTAGAAACCATATGGGGCCAGGACCTAGAGCGACTGACATCAAAGGCGGCGCCGTGAGTGCCTCGCAGACTTCAAAAGCTAATGCCTTAAAGTTTCCATTTGCATATAACTTTCTGGAAAAGTGGTCGCCGTGGCCGATCTCCAGATTCAATTGGCGCTCCGTGAGCGACAGGTTCAGGGAAATCGGATTCACTTTTTTTTATTATTATGTTTTCGTGACAGTAGGCGTGTGATACTATATTGTTTATTAATAATTTTCGTGACATATTATTATTATTATTATTATTATTATTATTATTATTATTATTATTATTATTATTATTACTGTACTTAGGAAGTAGATCCTCTCTCAAGCATACATTATTAAAATTATTGGTTACTTCAGCACCGTTACGTTTATAAAGATTCTTCTCTATTTTTCGAATAGCAGCTTTTACTGTGCTACTTAAACAGGCTAGTAGAGCGCCTATAGAGGTCATTATCAAATACAGGGTCAAAATATGTGTATATATTTCAACTAATACAGATAAATTATGATATCATAGTCATCAAAGGAGGAAGGACACCACACCAGAAACAGTCCGCCCGTAGCTTCTCAGCCTTAAGGACGTCTGGCAGCTCCAGACGAAAGCTCGCTACAAGAAAACGAGAGAGAGAGAGAGAGAGAGAGAGAGAGAGAGAGAGAGAAACCGCGACTTTGATGACTATGATATCATAGCTTATCTCTATAAGTTGAAATATATACATCGATCTGACCCTGTATTTGATAATGGACTTCTATAGGCACTCTACTAGCCTGTTAAGTAGCTATTACTTTTAATAAAGTATGATTATTATTTTTTTTTTTCTAAAGGATCCACAATAATACAAAGTGTAAAAAGTCCGTGTATAATTTTGAAGACCTTACAGAAAGCTTTCGAACCTTTCCCTGGGTTCATCTTCAGTCCAAATGAACAATAAGTTACAAGTACAGAGGTAAATTTAAAAAACAAGAGTCGTTGTAGATCGTTGACAACGGTCGTTAGCTCGTTAATGGGCCAGGTGATGTACTTGTTGTAACTTATTGTTCATTTCGACTGAAGATGAACCCAGGAAGGGGTTCGAAAGCTTTCTGTAAAGTCTTCAAAATTATACACGGACTTTTTACACTTTGCATTATTGTGGACCCTTTAGAACATTATATATACTCTCGTGATAGAGAGTTTTCCCTACTACAATTATTATGTTATTATTATTATTATTATTATTATTATTATTATTATTATTATTATTATTATTATTATTATTATATTATTATTATTATTATTATCTCAGTAGATGAAACCTATTCACATGGAACAAAACACGCACAAAGGGCCATTGACTTAAAATTCAAGCTTCCAAAGAATGTTGGTTTCAGCCTCCCACCGCTAAAGACTCCACAAGTAACTCGATCATGATACGAGCCAGGGATTTTTCATCGTCCCTGGAGGAGACGATAAACCGCAACATCTGAGTAGCATCCCACGACACTAACCACTACACCAGCGGACCAGATTAAACTGAAAAAAATACTTATACCGATTAAAGGATTAAAGTGTGTAGTACTTTTTCTCATTCTTAAATCCATAGCATAGCAAAGCCTATAATATATATATTATATATATATATATATATATATATATATATCCATTTATTTCATTCAGGGCATAATGTTCCCAATTTTTGTATTGTGTTCACAATGCAACACACCTTTTATTCATAAAAAATCAAAGGTACAGCGAACACTATGAGACTCAAATTAACAGAAAATATTAATGTACATTTTATATCGAGACTGTACGTATGACATACATTGACGAACTTACATCGTTAGTACATAAGATCTTTAATGGAAACACTAAGAAAATGACTATCAAAAACAAGGTAGTCCACGGATGCGCTTAATATCAAAGTCAGTATCAGTCACTAGTAAAGAAGTAGCCTTCGATGTAATTTAGCAACAGAAGAAGAAAGTGCCTCACTATATGATGGCATCATTTTGTAGGTGAGAGCAGTCTTCATTTTTTATTTGATTTATATAAAATTTTGGCATTATGCCAATCACAGGGCAAATAAGGCCATTCAGCGCTGAAACGGAAATTGACAGTAAAAGGTTTGAAAGGCGTAACTGGAGGAAAACCTCAAAGCAGTTGCACAATGAAACAATTGTTAGGAGAGGGTGGAAGTAAGATGGAAGAAAGAGAATGTGAATGGAGGTACAGTAAAAGGAATGAAAGTAGTTGCAGCTAGGGGCCGAAGGGATGCTGTAAAGAACCTTAAGTAATGCCTACGTTGCACCGAATGAGGTGCACTGACGGCACTAAACCCCTACGGAGAACAGTCTTAATGTTAGCTGGGTGACTGGAGACATTGTCCTTTTCACGCAACATTTAAAGCAGCAATTGGTTTATTTCGTCAATATTAATCTCCAACTTTTACTTCTTCCATGAAAAGTAGAAGAAAAAATAAATAAAATAAAAAGTAAAAAATGAAAAGAGGAAATTTAGGGTAGGTTGTAACCCAGGTCTTAATCCCAATATGCTTAGGCTGAAGCTTAAAGCTTAGCAAAGTTGTACTCGAAGTTCCGAGAAGAAGAGTCTTGGCGAGGCTAATGATATCGCGGAGGAGGGAAGGAAGGACGGGAGGGAGGTAGGGAGGGAGGGAGGAAGGAGGTAGGGCAGGTAAGATTAGGGCTGGGAGAGGAAGGGGAAGGATTGCCAGAGGAGATTACAGGGAGGGGGAGAGGGAGGGGGTGATAAGAAGGGCCAAGGCAAAAAGCTAGTGGAAGAAGAAGAAGAAGAAGAAGAAGAAGAAGAAGAAGAAGAAGAAGGGAGGAGAAGAAAACTTTGTAAATACGATGTAATAACTTCCACACTCTCGAAATTTTAGCGGCAACTTCATAATAACTTAGCAGCTGAAGGCAATTTTTGTGAGATACTGTAGGAGTTTTTGGAATGTTACGATTGGGAAATAATGAGACGGGTGTTGTTAGGGCTGTAAGGTATTCTTTTGGGGGATTGGGGGCCGATGAAAGGGTTGACGGGGAGCTATATTTAATAAGGGGAAGGTTTAAAAAAATATAGGTCAATCTTTTATAAAAAAAAATCTATATAATAGAACTACGACAATTCAAGTATCAATATTCTGAAATCTGGTTAATTCTGTATTCAAAAAGACAAGAATTGGTACATATAATTATTTGTACAAAGGATGTTTTGTTGAAAGTGTTGATAGGATTCAATTCTGTGATATTGCATACACACCCAAACACATATATAATATATAAATATATAAATGTATGTGTGTCTGTATGTATTCACAACACACACGCCACACATAATAATATATATATATATATATATATATATATATATACGATATATAATAGATATATATATATATAGATATATATAATAATATATATATATATAGATATATAGTATATATATATATATATATATATTATATAAATTATATATATAGATATCTATATATAATATATATATATATATATATATATATATATATATATATATATATAGATATCTATATATATATATAATATATATATATATATATATATATATATATAGGATATATATATATAATATATATATCTATATATATATATATATATATATATATATATATATATCTAAAACACGATCAAGAATACCAGATGGTTAATTGTCAAAAGGGTAAAATTTAAAAGAGATCCAGGATTATCGGATATCACACGGTCACAAACCTAACCGAAATTACAAAGTACCTTTACAGTCCAAAAACATGTAAAAAACAAAAAAAAAACTGAATATATTAATTTGTTGCTTATATTTATCAACAAATTTTTCATAATGAAAGCATCAAGTTTAAATAAACCAAGACTTAAATTTAGAACATTTGTATTATTTGACTTGATGAACAAGATTCAATTATATTCCTTTTAAACGGTATCATTACATGGGATTAAGGCTCTGCTTGACTCCAGTTAATAGGATGGTCTAAATCTCTCATATGTACGAATAATGCATTCGATATTTGCCCAGTTCTCACAGAATATTGATGTTGTTTGAGACGTTGTGAAAGGGATTTACCGGTCTGTCCGTAATAGACTTTATCACACTTTTGCAAGGATTTCATATATGCAGCCTGGAAGATCTTTAGGAGAATTTTTTATTCATCAAGTCAAATAATAGAAATGTTCTAAATTAAGTTTGGTTTATTTAAACTTGATGCTTTCATTATGAAAAAAGTTGTAGATAAAATATAAGCAACAAAATTAATATATTCAGTTTTTACATGTTTTGGACTGTAAAGGTACTTTGTAATTTCGGTTAGGTTTGTGACCGTGTGATATCCGATAATCCTGGATCTCTTTTAATTTTTACCCTTTTGACTATTAACCATGTGGTATTCTTGATCTTGTTTTGTACCTGAGACCTTTCTCTCAATTGTACTTCATTAACTCTTGACAATGTCTGAGTAAAGACGAAAGCGCATGGATTTCTGACTATCATTTTCCTGTGGGGCATTTGCTTATATATATATATATATATATATATATATATATATATATATATATATATATATATACATATATATATATATATATATATATATATATATATATATATATATATATATATATATATATAGATATAGATATATATATATATATCTATCTATCTATCTATCATATATATATAGATATATATATAATATATATATATATAGATATATATATATATTATATATATATATATATATATATATATATATATATATATACAGATATAGATATATATAAATATATATATATATATATATATATATATATATATATATTATATATAGATCATACTATATATATCGATATATATTATATATATATTGATATATATATATATATATATATATTATATATCGATATATATAGATAATAATCTATATATATATATATATATATATATATATATATATATATATAGTATATAGTATATATATATCTATATAGATATACATAATAAATACATATATATATATATATATACGTATATATATACGTATGTCTGTTAATATCTAAATGTAGTCACAATCTCATTTTGTATTCAAAAGGTTTCTCAACTGCTAATTCATATGTTACAAGCTTGTTATTTTTTTTGTCTTAATTGGTGATATAAGGGTATCATATACGTTGTCTGAAAGTAAATCGCCTCCTAAGCTACTTAATATGTAAATTTTTAAAGTCTTATTTCCATAAAAAATACTTTGATGACCATTCATTATTGAAATAATTTCCAAACTAATAATTATTACACATCTCACTCGTCGTAGCAGTGGCATATGATTCCAGGGCAAATGAGCATTGTTAAACACCCTAAGCTATAAAAAAAAAAACACACACACACATCTATGAAACGCCCAGCTAATTGAAACCAAAAGACCTCTTTCCTGCTCGGAACGTGACTGGGAATTAATGCTTCCCACAAAGCATAATTTTAATTCTGACATTTGGCGAGACCGCGCACCTATTGTGGATTCTGGTTCCAAGTCAGAGAAACCAACCGAAGTCGCATTTCCTTTCTGTGTTGGGTTTTCAGTTTCGTCTTAGTTTCCATCTATGATATTTCAGGTAAGAGTCGCTTTAGTAGTTGCACCGGGAATCAAGTCGATCCATATTAATTACAAGGGGGAAGCAAACATCGTTATTTTCAAAGATGCTTATACTGTCCTAGGAAGTTTGTTATACTTCAAGACCTCATCTCGGCAATTACTGTATTGTCGTTCCCTATGCTTGATTATGGTAGCGTTCAACGAATCAAGAACAGTTTTTTGTATCACAACAAACGCACCCTGAAAACAACATACAGGACAGAGATTGCAGTGGGATACATATTTTGGCGCTGAAACAAAGCAAGAATTTTAATGTCTAAAAGTAATTATTTCAGGTGTTTTTTTCGCATTCTCGACTTGTTTATTTTTCTCCTTTTTCACTTAACTTTCTTTTGCATTGCCGTGATATATTTCACGACTAACTTACGTGTGTTAGGGAGAGAGGAAATAGGAAAATCTTATGAAAACAATAACTTGTTTAGAGATAGTAAAAAAACGATAACGATAACCACAATCATTAACGAAACGAAGTTTTGCATATTCAAAGAGAACACATGATTGAATGAGAATTACTTTCGGAAATATAAATACTTCAGTGTCTATGCCTATTTGATTTTATATCATTCTCGTGATTTGAGATATTCCTAAAATTTTTACTTCGAAGAGATTTTTTTGGGGGGGAGCTTATTTTCTATACGCTATGATGTAATTCATAATGAATCTCTCTCTCTCTCTCTCTCTCTCTCTCTCTCTCTCTAAATACATATCCCCACCTGCAGCCAGCTCTGCACTAACATCCGCAGTCTTTGATGTACACACGACTCGCGCACAGGAGCTCATTCACGTACATATGTACACACACACGCACACACACACAAAACACTTATCGAAGCATAGAAAACGATGTACAATTTACAAGTGAGAGACTTGGGTTTAGCAAACCAAACGAAAATAAAAGGATGTTGCAGTACCAAAGGAAAATAAGACTTCATCGTTCAGTCATTTCGAACGATATTATCACCAGCTAGTTGGTCAGTTTACATTAAGCTGGTCTTATATATGTACAGGCGCGCAAATTTTGTAATCTGGTAAAGAGTAAGATGGCTGGTATGAACCTCTGGACTCGTGCCAATGGATATATATATATATATATATATATATATATATATATACTATATATATATATATATATATATATATATATATATATGTATATATATATATATATATATAATATATTTATATATATATATATATATATATATATACTTTTATATATATATATATATATATATATATATATATATATATATATACATCTATGCCCTTACTTGTATGTGTGTGTGCCCTATGTGTAAAACTAATCCCTTATTATACCCTTATACAAAAGTAACGTGCACAGCTAACTTTCTAAGATACACAGCATATTAGAGTTGGTACCTGTAGAGAAATATTTGTCACCAGGTGTTCCGGGCTGATGCACAGGATAAATTTCAAATTCATTTGAATCTGAATTTATCAAGGGACACTAAAGAATGTCTAAACTGTTTATTTAACATTCTCTCTATCGGTTCATCAGTTGGTACTGTTGAACTTCCATAACAGGAAGCTGCAGCTTTCAGATATGTTCCCTAGTGCCAAACTACAATAAATTAAACCTCTGTATTAGATAAAACCAGGCGTAAAAGGTAAATAACGCACTATTTACAAAGGATCTCCTCTCTCCTTCAAGAAACCACCACTCTTTATGTCACTTATTACTTGCTTTTGCACCAGTGATTAGGAATACAGACGTTTTATATATCCGAAATCTCTAGCTGCAACGTGAAGACGTTCACAGAGTTATAAATTTATCATCAGCTGAGTGTTTGATCTATCGACTGGTAAGCTGAGAAGTTGAAAAATATAACGAATTGCATTAAACGAGTCGATTCCATCATGACTACAGTGCATTTTTATTTTCATTATGAAGTGTGATATTCCTTACTAACTGGTTATTCATGAAGTAAGTCCCAGGATTCCTCAGATTACAGATCTTAGAATTTTACCCCGCTCTCACTCACACGCCGTTTTCTGGATTGCATACCGCTCCAAATGTACCAAGACAATTTAGAAAATGGTTCCCTCACATACTCTTTATGAGAGTTCGCCCTTGGGGTAAAATGATTTCTCGCCTAAAAAACACTCGGTTATAGTCTCACGGTCTTACATCAGGGTCATTTTCAAACCTTGTGCAATAAGTCTCTTAGGGTGGTTTGTATCGTTAACAACTACAGTGCTGGAAGTTTTTGCCCACTCTGTCGGAATTTTTCTGTTCCAAACACTTACATGTTTTCCAAAAATAGCATCTCCAGCTGGCTATGTCAGGCCTTTCTCGAAATCCTCATCAGTTGGTGTTCTTGCCAAAGTGATCGTTAGGATTTTGAGCGTGAAATTTTGTAGAATCAATGGTGCCATTCCTACCATAGGTACTGTTACTTGGATATGAATCCAGCCGATCAAAAAATACTGAATGATATTTATTTTCTTTCACGGCTATTAGTAGAACTTTCGATATTAACTAGGATCTCGAGCGGGGAAAAAAGCGTTAAATATCTTCTGAGAACTGTAGCCGTTTTTGGCAATCTACATCTGACTTCTGACCAAACATGCTGAAAATGTCTCTACATTATGGTTTACATATCGCTTTAAATGAAGAGAGAAAGAAAGAAAGCAATGCTGCCAACTAAGTCAGTCCCTCTTTATCTTGTGAACAAAAAAGGCCTTTTAAGGAAAACCCCTTCAGAGTACATTCATGAGAACACTTGGCAGCTGTTCATTCCAGGAATTTTAATTAAAAACACAGGATTCAGTTCATTCCAGCCTTATGAAATTCATTAAATTCGTTAAGGTAATTCTGTCTCGCATCCTACTCAGAAGGATGAGGGCCTCTGTTGTGAAGGATCTCCTTTTCTCCTGGTAATTATGCCTCCTGTCGGGATCAGACTGAGGCAAGCAAAGAACGAGCGAGGATTTGGAGAAACGACGTGTCAACGAACACCTGCGAAAAAAAAAAAAAAAAAAACACATACACACACCTATTAGAACGAGGTCTCTGTATGTGAGTGAAAAGTCAGAGATTTTATCCCTCACAGTCATTATTTATTGTAATTATGCCTGATCAGCGTTAGTCATACGGTAATAAGCTGGGGAAAGGATTCTATATCAAGAGATATTATTGTGGACTTATTGCTGACATTAGACATGGAAGGAAATAGTATTGTCTTTTCTATTCTGATTCAAATTGATCTTTTCTCGATGATTTTTTATTTCGTGATAGGAAAACTAATTTTACTTTCTCGTTTGGGTGGGAAAGTCAAAAATGGAAAGAAGTGTCAGAGCATGGTTTGGCAGAGTAGAACGAAAACATTGAACTAAAACGTCACAGAGCGACATGATGTTAACTACTTTTTGTTTTACACTGGAGGCATTAAAGGAGCAAAACTGCTGCCGTTGAAATAAAAAAATAAGTAAATAAATAAATAGATAAATAAATAAATAAATAAGCACATAAGTAATAAATAAACTTATATGCCCCGTTGAAAACAGTAAAAAATATCAAATTGTCTCAATGCTAAAAAAAATTTTTGTGACAATTTCTATAAAACGCTCGCAGTGAATTCTAAATATCTGTTGGTAAATACGGGCTCAGGCAAAACAATGAATTAGTTTAATAATGAAAATGATTTTGGGGGGAGCCTGAGATAGCTAGCTGAAGTTCTTTATGGATGGTATTGAAACAGTTGGTGAGCAAAAATTATAATCGAAGATGCAAACCAACCTGAGATAAATCATTGTAAGTCACAAATAAAAAATTGTAAAGTTATTACATGTTCTGAGGTTCGAAAATAACCCTGATATAAGATATTGAGTATATAACTAAGCTGATAGTTAGGCTAGAGGCCTTTCACACAAGGAACAAACTTTCTTAAGAGTATTTGAAGGAATGATAATGTTAAAAGATGTCATTATTGACGATGCATAACATCTGCTTATCCTGAAATGCTATCTATTTCTGCATGCAAGCTTTCATCACGGTAAAATTTATTTCTTAATTTTACAGTACAAATGAGATTTTGCTGAAAAGGTAAAACCTTGACCTCCACTTAATATTCTCATAATCGTAGTGCACATTTGCTAATAATCATGTAATGAAAACAACATGACGAAAAAGAAGGAGTAAAAATGTTGTATTTGCGATTATTGATGTAACAGAAAGACGGGAGGTATTTTAGGTTACAGCTGATGAAATAAGTTACCGAAATTTAAATAAATTCATTTTCCTTCTGAAGAGTTTCTGCAGTGCCAGATGTTACTGACATCTCAATATATAAATGCGAAATTGTTTGCCAACCTGATTTTGATCAGTAAAGTTCCCAGTGTACAATTTCTCAATGTTTGGCTCCCTTAATTTTCTGAGTTTATTAAAATTACTTATGATAACAATAATTATTAATATTATCTTTTAAGGTAAAACTTTCATTGGTTTTTCCGTCTCAAAATCTAAATAGAAAATATAAATAAGCACAACTCAATATATATATATATATATATATATATATATATATATATATATATGATATATATATATATATATATTAAAGGACATTTGTAGCTCGAATGATTTATATGAATCACGGTGATGTGATAAGTATTCATATATATATATATATATATATATATATATATATATATATATATATATATATATATATATTGCATACACAGATGTGTGTGCGTGCGTAAGTGCATATGGAACTATTTACCCAAAATGGCGGCCCCCACTTCGCACAAATTATTATGCATTGTCAGATTTCTGTGAAATGGCATTTTGTTAAAAACACTGAAGGAGGTGTGATTGTGGAGAAACTTTTTTCGTATTTAGAATATTTTCGGGGCCCTTTCGAAGAATTCTGGAGGGTAGAATAAATTCAAGGCAAGTCCATTATCCAGCTTCCACCACTGTTCTTTTCAAAGTCTGGAGGAGGAGGAGGAGGCGGACCCGCTTAACACGAACGGGGCTCTAAAAGCCGACTCAATCTGGCCTAGATTGCCTCCTTGAGGCCTCTCTACCCAGCCAGAGATAATGACTCCACTGCACCTCTCCTCTGCTCTACATATGCCGCCGCTGTCTTTGACGTAATCCCATAAAAGAGCGATAGATAAGCATAGGTCTAGGTGCACTCTGGCGGATATCTTAAGCGGGTTGGGCGTTCTTCGCCACATGGCCCGAAGGCCTCCGCTGCCGCAGCCACAAAGTGTTCTCTAAATGCTTCCTTTTACTACCTCAAACGCGGCCACCAAACAAAGACCGGCCTGCGCTAAAAGCTCCGGCCCCGAGATGGCCCGAGGCGATGTGGTCCCCCTTGTTTTAGATGAAAGGAGGCTGTGCGACACACCAAAGATGTTACTCTTCTTGCCTCTCGCTCTTTCTTTCTCGTTCTCTCTCTCTCTCATCATCAGCCGTTCCTCCTCTTCTTTCTTTTATCCTCTTTTTTTTCTTCTTCTGGTTACCTTTGTCGCCTCTTCCTTTTCCATTTCCTCTTGCTCTTGGAAATCTTCTCTTCAAGGGGTTCAGTATTTCTCATGGGATAAAAACATCCAATCCTGCAACTCATTTTCTCACGTTATAATTTTTTTTTATTTTCATTTATATTCATTATTCCTTTGACAACTATTAAGAAACTCACGGCAAATAAAAAACAGAAAGGGGAATATTATATAAAATATGAAGAGAGGAGAGATCATCTTCCACTCACCCTTTAAATGTCATTGGTAATTTCTTCAAAAAAATCAAGATACACACACAAACACCCACACATACACACCCACACATACACACACATTCCTCGTGTTCCTGATTTTAATAAACCTTTTTTTTCAGGCTGATATCTAAAACTTTGAATATGAAATCCTCCGTCCGAAATGATCGATTCTCCTTGCATTGTTGAGGCGAGTCGCTTTCCATTAAGGAATATTGAAGAACACAGGTAAGACACAGACCGGACTAATGTCTTCTATATTTCACCTCGACATTATTTTCAGTGATAGGAAAGATTTCTTCTCATCAGAATATCTTGAAGCCTTCATGAATCAAGCAAAGAACGGCAACCAAGAGGCATTCGATTTTCGTAACCATTATTAAATAAACTGTGTATTAAACCCATAAATATTTGAAGTTACAGACATTTTAGTGATTTGTTTCATTGGAGGGACAGGTAACCTCTTGTTTTTAAATATTTTGTTACTTTGTTAACTTTCCCAACTTGAATGATAGAGTTAACTTATTTCTTGGTTCTGTACAACCTTTATATTAGTACCGAGTATTTTTTTTTTTTTTTTTTTTTTTTTTGGCGTTTGGCATACAATAAAGCAATACTATTAACCTTACCAAGGTTTGCACCTCAGTGGCGCGGTCGGTTTGGTCTTGGACTGCCACCTTGGTGGCTGCGAGTTCGATTCTCGGGTATTCCACTGAAGGGTCAGACATGTGTATTTCTCTGGTGATAGAAGTTCACTCTCGACGTGGTTCGGAAGTCACGTAAAGCCGTTAGTCCCATTGCTGAATAACCACTGGTTCCATGCAACGTAAAAATACCATGCTAACAAAAAAACTAAGGTTTGTACCTAATTGATGCAAGACAACCCAGGAGAGCCTGACTTCAAAATAACCTATCCATATTCGTCGTGGATGTGAAGGGGGGGGGGGGGGGGTGGGGGGGGGGGGGGGGGGGGGGGTTGTTGCGTGTATTGTGGCCACGGACTGGCAGGTTCAGACTGGCTGTAGGGCCACACAAAACGCGGTGTGCATCGGTCTGCAATACTGAGAGCTCACGCTTGACTTCTCTCCGTCAGCTTGTGTGTTTGTGTTAGTATTCTGTCGCATATTATTTGGAATGCAATTTTTGAGGTGGACAATTTTGGAAAGGGGGTTGGGGGGGAATGACATTCTGACATATGATGAAACAATGGGTACATGGTCCAGCAAAGGTTGGGAACCATTGTGCTAGTGGAGATATAGATTATTAATAAATAAATTCATTGCAGAGAACACTAATACTTATGCAATTCAACAGTTAATATCCTTTTGGTAATTATCAACCCATATGTGAAACTAACCTTTGTGTTTAAAAGTCAATGTTAACTTGAATATTAAAGGATTACGATTATATCGACAAGAAAACGGTGACATGACAAAGCTTTAAATAAACGAAAATCTGTGACGTCAATATGTTTCAAATAGTCTTTCATTACATTCATCAAATACGAAGCCGGATATGGAGCATTCTGACTACCTAGCAACTGTTACTTAACCTTTGAGCGTTCATTTTGAACAGTTTAAATAAGATAGACAAAGAATAATTATGGTACTTCTTTATGGGACGTAATAAAAAGAATCTGTATTCAGTTCTATTCCCGCTGCTGTACTTATACCGTAAAATAAAAATAAAAATAAAAATCTGAAAAAAATAAACAAAAATAAAATCTCATTTGATATTGTTGACGTTCTTTCTGAAGAAAAGGTTAATAAAATTAAACTTTACCAACTTTTAGATCTTATTGCCGTTAATCAACTTAATACCCAACAAGCGAAGTGCCTTTGCTAATAATGTCCGTGATTATCAGCTTTGTCCTTTTCGAGCCTCACTGATTTTGAAGCAAATAAATATTGACATCTTCAAAGAAGATTTCTTTGACAGACATTTTCCCTCTTAGATTTGAGAAGTCGAGATTATGTCAATTTATGTTACCATTTATTTTTATATTTCTGTTTTATATTATACAGTATAAAACAGAAATGAGAAAAGTGATAACACAAATTCACATAATGTAGCAGCTTTAATTTTATTGTAAATTTGCTACCAGTAACTACAAAGAATATGGAAACTACAAAAAAAAATACTCATAGAAATTCTATAGGATATGAGAAGAGATAAACGTACCAGATTATGTCAAGTTATGTTCACATTTTTTTTAATTTCAGTTTTATCTATACAGTACAAAACAGAAATGAGAAAAATGGTAACATAAATTCACATAATGTGGTAGCTTTAATTTTATTGCAAATTTACTACCAGTAACTACAAAGGATCTGGAAACTGTCAAAAAAAATAAGAAACACATTCATAGAAATTCTAGGATATGTGATATACATTCCAAGTGAAAAAGTAAGGAGAAAATCGTACAGTGACCATTCGAAAATTCTCCCAGTCCTTTAACAGAAGAACTCGACTCTTCACTCAGAAGAAAACTTCAAATATCTCTGGCATAAAACACTGTTATATAACGAGAGAGAGAGAGAGAGAGAGAGTTTAGTCAAAAAAATTGCCAAGGAAAATAGAAAATTTCTAAAAAAGAAAGAGAGAGAGAGAGAGAGAGAGAGAGAGAGAGAGAGAGAGAGTTTAGTCCAAAAAGTTGCCAAGGAAAAGAGAAAATTTCTAAAAAAGAAGAGAGAGAGAGAGAGAGAGAGAGAGAGAGAGAGTTTAGTAAAAAATGCCAAAGGAAAGAGAAAAATTCTAAAAAGAGAAAGAGAGAGAGAGAGAGAGAGAGAGGGAGAGAGAGATAGAGTGAGAGAGAGGGAGAGAGAGAGGTTTAGTAAAAAAAATTGTCAAGGAAAAAAGAAAATTTCTAAAAAAGAAGAGAGAGAGAGAGAGAGAGAGAGAGAGAGAGAGAGAGAGAGAGAGAGAGTTTAGTAAAAAAATGCCAAAGGAAAGAGAAAAACTCTAAAAAAAGAAGAGAGAGAGAGAGAGAGAGAGAGAGACAGAGAGAGGAGAGAAGAGAGGACGAGAGAGAGAGAGAGAGAGAGAGAGGGAGGTTTAGTAAAATAAAAAAATGCCAAGGGAAAAAGAAAAATTCTGAAAAAGAAGAGAGAGAGAGAGATGTTTAGTAAAAAAATATTGCCAAAGGAAAGAGAAAAATTCTAAAAAAGAAGAAGAGGGAAGGATGAATCCCGGATATTAGCTCTTTTCTGAAACCTTCATCAAGTCATTAGTGAATTCTCTCTCAGCCGTCTCGTCGGCATTTCGGAACCAGGTGCGTGCTGAAACACCAGCCCCGCCGGCAAGAAAGAGTATCGGGCTAATATGGCTTTCGATTTGCCTTCCCAAAATGAGACGGGAACGCGGGAATCGTAAAAATGGGAAGGGGAAGAGGAAGAAGGCAAAGTTGTGACATTTCTCTCAGCTGTTGAGAGAATGAGGAATCGTTGATGGACACTTTCGGAGTTGGGGGAAGAGGGGGAAGAAGAGAAGTGAAAGTGGAGGGTGACGAAAGAGATAAAAGAGAGAAGCAAAGAAGCAAACCAGTGGTAAGTCAAAATGAAAACGTCTGAGATTATTTGATAGGGAGCAGGTAGCGAGAGGATGAAGAATATTTACGCTATAAATGAAATATATAAAAACAATGAATATATATATATATATATATATTATATATATATATATATATATATATATATATATATATATATATATAGATATATATATATATATATATGTAAATGAAATTTCGTATACCAGAGTGTTCGTTGTTCTGTCCGGGTATTATTGAAAGGGCATTCAAGAACGATACACCATGTCTTATATAGCATACGTGAAGAGGAATCAAATGGCCTTACAGTTATTATTATTATTATTATTATTATTATTATTATTGGAATAGGGTGATATATTATTATTATTATTATTATTATTATTATTGAAATAGAGAAAAACTTCTTTCAGTTTTCCTCTGAAGATTGAAGAAGAAACCCACAAAATTACTATGTTTAACGTGTTACTTATAAATATTTTCATTTGATTTTACTTACACTCGAGTATTTTCAGGCCCTATCTGTGGTCCCTTTTGCAAGAGTATGGTAGGTTAGTTTTCCAGCTGGGTCAAGGCCCAAAAAAAAAAAAAAGACTGCTGGGCCTTGACCCAGGCTGACAACCTAAAACATCCTGGTCCGAAAAAGAGCCACCAGATAGGGTCCTGAAAGTAATCGAGTGTTAAGTAAAATAAAATGAATATATTTATAAGTAAACACGTTATACACAGTAATTTTGTAGGCTTCTTTTTTAATTATTATTATTCATTATTATTATTATTATTATTATTATTATTATTATTATTATTATTATTATTATTATTATTATTATTATTATTATTATTATTATTATTAGAAGCTTGTCAGGTGCAGCTGCTAGAAATATCATTCTATTCAAAACATGGAAAACCTGAGTAAAAAAATAAATATTTTACTTCTGGCAATAAAAATATAGTATTAGTATTTTCCTCGTATTATATTACTGTTTTGTAAAGGAACACAAACGGCCAAAGTTAAGTACATGTTTAGATACATGACTGCCAAAAAGAAAATATATTCAGGGGCTCATGAATGAATATCCATTCTATGAGGTTTATGTAGTCTACAGGATGAGCATCAACATACAATAAAATTCTTCAATTATATACCAACTCCTTGACTATCAATATGCACGCATTCGGTAGCTGCAAAATAACAGGATTCCTTTATTGTAAAACCAGAAGCTTAGCAGTAATGACAAAAACCACTTTTGACGTACTTCAGAAAAGTCATGGAACTCCTTAAAGGACACGAGGATTCAAGAACGAAATCTAATCCGTTTCACCCACCTCTTCTCAGAAATGGGTCACAGATCCGGAATTATCCGGTGCTCACAAGACACTGTCTGATCCATACATGTCACAGTCGATCAACGCTGGTATTACTGTGCTGGGTGTCCCTTTTTATCCCGATATTACTTTGGTGACTGTCAATTTTATCCAGATATTTCTGTGGTGACTGTTCCTTTTATCCCGATATTACTGTAGTGACTGTTAATTTCATCCAGATATTACTGTGGCGACTGTCCCTTTTATTACGATATTACTTTGGTGATTGTCAATTTTATCCAGGTATTGCTTTGGTGACTGTCAATTTCATCCTGATATTACAGTGCCCTCTTTTTTCACGTGTTACTGTAGTGACTGTCCCTTTTATCCCGGTATTACTGTGGCAACTGTCCCCTCCATCCTGATATTACTGTGCTGTATGTGCCCTCTATCCAGGAATTACTGTGGTGACTGACCTTTTTATCCACGTATTACAGTAGTGACTGTCCCTTTTGTTCAGGTATTACAGTCGTGACTGTTCCTTTTGTCCAGGTAATACTATGGCGACTGTCCCTTCTATCCAGGAATTACTGTGGTGACTAGCCGTTTTATCCACTAGTTACTGTTATGTCTGTCCCTTTTATCCAGACATTACTGTGGTGACTGTCATTTAATCCACGTATCACTATGGTGACTGTCCCTTTTATTCAGCTATTACTGAGGTGACTGAGAAGCATATCCAATAATATATTTCTATGGTCTCGAGTACATGAAACGAGTATGATATACCCGTAGAGTGCATCTATTCCATAAGTTACAAGAGGAAGGGGAAGGGGAAGGGGCTAACGGTTTGATAACTACCCTATTATCTAAGTTAGGTCAAATGATTGCCACGTGCCAAATTTTGTCTAGATCGGTCCAGCGGTTCGGATCATTACAGCTCATAAACAAGCAAACAAGCATACAAACACACACGCATATATATATATATCTATATATATATATATATATATATACTATATACTTATTATATGATATATATAGTAGTATAGATATGAGAGAGAGAGAGAGAGAGAGAGAGAGAGAGAGAGAGAATCGAAAAGACGAAAATATTGCTACGTACCCTAGCCATATTTCCACGCGCGTAGATTTGAAAGTGGAGAAGCCTACATACTAGGATTAGTCGCTGTATCTTAGGAATCGACGCCGTGTCTCCTCCTCCTCCTCCTCTTCCTCTCCATCTTTTCTTTCATTTCTCGGTGATTTCGACGCTTAACCGAAAACATTGTCACGCTTCCAATCAGGCGAATGGAGAGGCGCAAGAAAGGTGGGGTATTACTGGGGAATTTGGGGGATTAGGAAATGCGCTGATTGGATTGCAGATGAGGATTGTTAGGGATCCGTCTGGAGGATTCGTAATTGGGGTGATTATGGAAGAATAAAAGACGCCCGCGACACTCATGTGGAGGGTGGGACGGGAGAGGTTCATTCGCGACGAAAACGGTTGGTATTGTATCAGTCGGTTCCGTTGTCCTTCTGATTGGTGGTTCATCCTTGACTCATCAGGTGTCTTTTGCTTTGAAAGCAAACACTGTCCTTCAGTGGAAACTTTTTAATTCAAATACTTTTAAAAAGTTCCAAATTAATCTACAAAACTTGTATAAGTATGTATAACTGAATCACGAAAGTTAGGAACGTGATAAATCCATAAATAAAGATATATGCCACGAAGGAAAAATAAACGAGAGAGAATCTGCGAGACCTTTCGACGTTAAACGTCCTTTACTGAGCAGAGTTTCTGCTCAGTAAAGGATGTTTAACGTCGAAAGGTCTCGCAGATCCTCCTTCGTTTATTTTTCCTTCGTGGCATATATCTTTATTTATGTATAAGTATACATAATTTTTCTGAATACATCTATTATCTATCTATCTTTCAGTATATATATATATATATATATATATATATATATATATATATATATATATATCTATATATAATTCCTAATTTTAATAATGCCTTTTCATTTATATATATATTTTTTTTTATATATATTTCGTTTTATTTTATTCATTATTTAGAGTAACTTGTATTTCAATGTTGTGAATTTCCTTGTATTACTTTATTCAATGTGTGTTTTTTTTTTTATGTCAACAAAATAATTTAATGCGTGGTTTGTATATCAGTTTTTATCTTTTATTTTAGCCTGGATGATGAGACATTGGTTCTCGAAACGTCGCAATGAGAATAAAGTGACATATGTTTGATGCTGTCTTCAATTCAAACGCCTTCTGATATATATATATATATATATATATATATATATATATATATATATATATATATATGTATATATATATAATAATAATATAATAATATATATAATATATATATATATAGGAAGATAGATAGATAGACAGATGTATTAAGAAAAAAATGTATATGTATGTATGTATGTATGTATGTGTGTTGTATGTGTGTGTAGGTGTGTATGTGCGTTTCCATGTTCAGTATAAATTAACAAATGAAGAAAACCGGCCTTGTCTTTTCAACACGGAGGTATATTACAACCAATTCTTTAAGAGAAGTCTTGTTTAACTGCGAATGGCAACGTTGATAGGCTGCAGATTACCAGCTTTTATACATGAATACCTTTATTCTCTCTCTCTCTCTCTCTCTCTCTCTCTCTCTCTCTCTCTCTCTCTCTCTCTCTCTTTCTCTACTCTCTCTCTCCTCTCAATCTCTGGTTTCTCTCTCTCTCTCTCTAATAAAACCGTAATTACCCACCGATTAATTCCTTCAGCAAATAAAAGTACCCGGAAGACAAAGTAACCATAAATTCCTGTCAAACCAAAAACTAGCACGTTAGATCTAAGTAAATTTCTCAGAGAAAGAGAGAGAGAGAGAGAGAGAGACCTTACCTTACCTTACAGACCTTACAGTTCGTTCGGGTTGCCCCAGGTCCCTCAGTGTGAAGCACCTCTAATGTCTACTAGAGAGTTGCTAGTACATCTTCCGGTATATTTTGCATCTTCCAATCTTGGATGGTCTGGGATGCAGTTTAGATATTTGTCGAGCTTATTCTTAAACACATCTACGCTCACTCCTGATATATTCCTCAGATGAGCTGGCAACGCATTGAATAGATGCTGCATTATCGATGCTGGTGCGTAGTGGATTAATGTCCTGTGTGCTTTCCTTATTTTTCCTGGTATAGTTTTGGGCACTATTAAGCTACCTCTGCTTGCTCTTTCTGATATTTTTAGTTCCATGATGTTTTCTGCTATTCCTTCTATCTGTTTCCATGCCTGAATTATCATGTAGCGTTCTCTTCTCCTTTCTAGACTATATAATTTTAAGGATTGTAGTCTTTCCCAGTAGTCAAGGTCCTTAACTTCTTCTATTCTAGCTGTAAAGGACCTTTGTACACTCTCTATTTGTGCAATATCCTTTTGATAGTGTGGGTAGCATATCATATCGCAATATTCAAGTGGACTACGAACATATGTTTTATAAAGCATAATCATGTGTTCAGCTTTTCTTGTTTTGAAGTGCCGTAACAACATTCCCATTTTTGCTTTACATTTTGCCAAAAGAATTGCTATTTGATCATTGCATAACATGTTTCTATTCATCATCACACCAAGGTCTTTAACTGCTTCCTTATTTGTGATTGTCTCATTATTAGGTCCCCTATATGCATATAGCTTTCCTTCTCTGTCTCCATAATTTATTGATTCAAATTTATCAGAGTTAAATACCATCCTATTTACCTCTGCCCAATCATATACTTTATTAAGGTCTCTTTGTAGAGCGTTCCTACCTTCATCACAAGTAATTTCTCTACTTATTCTTGTGTCATCAGCGAAACTACTCACTACCGAATCCTTAACATTACTGTCTATGTCTTCAATCATAATAACAAACAGTATTGCAGCTAACACCGTACCTTGGTGGCAACGGATATTTTTTTTTTTTTTTGTTTTAAACCTTGGAGTTCATCCGATTTCTCATCGTTTGCAATAACTATCTGTTTTCTGTTGTGTAAAAATTCTTTTAACCATCTTCCTTCTTTATCCACGATTTTGTGTTTTCTAATTTTCTTCGCTAATATATTATGGTCTACTTTGTCAAAAGCTTTTGCAACGTCTAGATAAACCACATCTGTTTCATTTCCGCTTTTCATATTTTTGAATATGTTCTCACAGTGGACTAACAATTGGGTTTGAGTACTTTTTCCGGGTACGAAACCATGTTGTCCTATATTAAACAAATTATTTTTTATTAAATGTTTCATAATATTTTTCTTCATTACCCTTTCATACACTTTCATATATGGTGATGTTAGACTCACAGACCTATAATTACTTGCCTCTAGTCTTGATCCACTTTTGAAAGTAGGGGTAATATATGCTAATTTGTGCTCATCATAAATCTTGCCTGTATCTACACTTTGTCTTAATAATATTGCAAGTGGCTTTGCGATAGAATGAACTACTTTCTTTAACAAAATAGCAGGAATTCCTTCAGGCCCTGCTGCAGCTCCATTTTTAATTTCATTAATAGCCTGCACAATATCAGCTTCATTAATATCTATGTCAGCTAAATATTCACTATTTTCGTCCCATACTTCTATATCATTATCTTCATTATCTATTCTAGGGGTGAATTCTCTCTTATATCGTTCTGCCAATATGTTGCAAATTTCCTTTTTTTCATTCGTTAATCTCCCTTCAATTCTTAGAGGGCCAATTTCTATTCTTCTTTTATTCATCTTTTTCACGTATGAGTATAATAGTTTGGGGTTTTGCTTGATATTTATTAGGGTTTTTTCTTCCAAGTCCCGTTTTTCATTTTCTTTTGATTGTATAATCTTTTGTTCTGCATTTTCTATCTTACTTTTTAGTTCTATAGCTTTCCATGCATTTTTTTCTTTGCAAGACCTTTTTTCCACTTTCTGATTTTCTGAAACAAGATCCTTCTGTCTCTTGGTATGCATGACTGATGTTTACTTTTCATCTTCGGTATATATTTATCCACTATTTTCTCTAATATTTTATATAATATCTCCGTATTTACCCTTATGTCATCACTTACGAAAATGTTATCCCAATCTTTGTTTAATTCTTCATTTATTTCTGACCATTTTATATTTTTACTGTAGAAGTTGTATTTTCCATATCCTTCCCACTTTTTCATTTCTTGCTTATCTCTGTTTTCACTTGCTTTGGAATGGACTGTTAATTCTATGACATTATGGTCTGAAATACTCGCATTATAAACTATTATTTCTTTAACATAATTCATCTCGTTCACAAATACTAGGTCTAAAGTATTTTCCTTTCTTGTTGGCAGGTGATTTATTTGTTGAGAGAGAGAGAGAGAGAGAGAGAGAGAGAGAGAGAGAGAGAGAGTATTTAGAGAGTAGAGAGAGAGAGAGAGAGAGAGAGAGAGAGAGAGAGAGAGAGAGAGAGAGAGAGACAGAATAGATTATTAGAGAGAGAATGGGAGAAAGAGAGAGAGTGCGAGAGAGAGAGAGAGAAAGAGATGATCAACTTAAAAGATAAATTATCAAAGAGAGAGAGAGAGAGAGAGAGAGAGAGAGAGAGAGAGAGAGAGAGAGAGAGAGAGAGAGAGAGGTCAGTACGTGAAAAATAGATTATTAGAGAGAAAAAGGGAAAAGGGAGAGAGAACGAGAAAGAGATGATTAACTTAAAAGATAAATTATCACAGAGAGAGAGAGAGAGAGAGAGAGAGAGAGAGAGAGAGAGAAGAGAGAGATGAGTGCATGAAAAATAGATTAAAAGAGAGAGAAAGGGAGAAAAAGAGAGAGTACGAGAGAGAGAGAGACAGAGACAGAGACGATTAACTTAAAAGATAAATTATCAGAGAGAGAGAGAGAGAGAGAGAGAGAGAGAGAGAGAGAGAGAGAGAGATGAATGGTAGCAGGAAACAGAATACTTTTATGCCTTTTAGTAAATCTCCATTATACACCATAATTACTTAAGAGGATTAAAACAAAGCTGGGAGCTAGAGATCTGGTGTAATTAGTAGGGTTAACCTAATTTACCTTGATTAAATTCAACATCTTTTTTTCTACAAGGAAATTTAATTTCCTTGAATTTTTTTCATTATAACTGTCGTCATACTCAAGTTAAGGAATATGAAATATGGAATATGTGGTTCTGCAGGTGTATTAAACGTAATATTTAATATTTTCGGGAGGAATGATTTAACTGTTAGAGTATATACATTTTCATTATAACTAAACCAGTTTATATTGCCAATATTAAATAGATTGCGCTGATTATATCTTGCTGGTAAAACAGGCAGAAAGTACAAATCAGATAAAATATTCTAAATTATTCTAAAATGGGACTATGTAACTTTCTAGGTAACTGGAATCTAAGGTAATTAAACGCAGCGTAGGAATATTGATATATGAATATATAAGAAAAGTTCGAATGAATGATTCGAATACTCTTCCATCTTTATAATCATAGACGGACTTGAAAGGCAGAATCATTAAAGTGATTGACAGAACAAATGCAGAAGAAAACGCAGTTGAAAAGCGATGCAGGAAATGTATTTTGATTACGTGTGTTTACTCATGGCGTATGTAAGCTTTATCCTTCAGTGCAAAACGCAGCTTTAAAGGATAAACTTTTTCCACTTTTTCCTCTTGATGTCATAAACTCTGAGATTAGAGATGTCTAGTCTTCAGAAATGGAGCCCATGTTTGGAAGCCTTTATTTCGGATATTTTTCTTTCTCCTTTTTTTTTTTTTTTTTTGCCTTGCCATATTTTCAAGGGTATGCATCAATGTAAAATATAATATTTTAGTTCTATCTGAATCTCAAGGTAACTTTTAGCCGGGGTTATTATCTTAACCCCCGCCCCTTCTTTTTAACCGTATAAGGATTTTCATGGTCTCAAATCAATTCAAACCCAAAATCTTGTTTGTTAAATCGGATGTTATCTCAAAATTCTTGTATTTGCGCGCATATGTCTTGTTTCCTTCCTTCCCCGCGATCTTTAAATGTTGCTTGTTTTGAATCAGACTGGCATTGCAAAATACGAATGATCAAATCAAGATAATTCACAAAGAATGCAAAAAAAATGAAAATTGATAAGTATACTTCAACCTAAGTGATTTACAATAATGACCCGAAATTTGCTTTAATTCGGACGTTGGGACGAACATTCATGAGAAGCTTCCATACAAGTCCATATCTATATATATATATATATATATATATATATATATATATATATATATATATATATATATATATGTGTGTGTGTGTGTGTGTGTGTGTGTATATATATATATATATATATATATATATATATATATATATATATATATATATATATATATATATATATATATATATATAGTCATATAACATCTTAAGCACACCGAAGATGGAAAATCATCATGACGTAGATATCAAAATGTTTCTAGAAGCGTTCGCCTTACATACATACAAAAATCAGTACATACTTAATTTATATATAAATTTCTGATATCATAGAAACATAACTATGAAAGAGAATTTAAAGAAAAAGACAAGAGAATACCGACGGAAGCAAACAAGGTATGAAATTCAGTTGCAACGTCCAGGCAAGACGAGAAGGTCTTATTGGGGTTTGGGGGGGAAAGGGGGGGGGGGGGGGGGGAGAAGGGAAGGGCAGGGGAAGGGGGAGAGCTTGATACAGGAGTCAGCAGCTATTGTTAGCGCGATAGCGTCGCGCTAATTTGCATGTATCATCACCGCTGAGTAATGCAGTAATTGGAATAGTTTGTGTTAATAGTGAATAGGGAAGGGTGGGATGGCGGTTTTGGTGGGGAGGGGGAGGGTGGGGTGTCCCGGTGGAGGAACACTGATCGCTTTATTATACGGACCAGGTACTCCCCTGCGCTGCGATGCCTCGAATTCTTGACCCGGCCCAGATCCAGGTAACGATTTTCAACGCCCCCCGCGTTTCTTTTGATGCGCCCAGTGCCACTGGCTCGGGATGCTGGTATTGGCATCGGTTATGATAAGGATTTGGAGGCAGAGGAGGAGAGGGAAGAGAGGCGGAGGGATGGGAGAGGGAGGAGTGGGGGAGAGTTGAAGAGTGGAGAAGAGGGAGGAAATGGGGAGCGGGAGGAGATGGGGGAGAGAGGGAAAAAGAGCGGGTGGGGGAGGAGATGGGGGTGGGGGAAGCGAGAGGAAGAGAGAAAGAGATGGGGAGAACGGAGAGAGGGAGGGGAGAGGGAAGGTGGGGAGAGGGGGAGAGATTGGAGAGGTGGGGGAGAGGAGGAGGGAAGGGGGAGGAGGGGAAGGATAGGAGGAGATGGGGGTGGGAAGCGGTAGGAGATGGGGAGAGGGAAGAGATGGGGGAGAGGGAAGAGATGGGGGAGAGGGAGTAGATGTGGGGGAGAGGAAGAGAGGGAGGAGATGGGGAGTGAGAGAGAGTGTGTAGGGGAGGAGCGTAGAAGATAGGAGCGTTATTCGGATAGGGTAGGGAGAAGAGGGAGGAGAAGGAGGAGATGGGGAGAGAGAGGAGATGGGGAAAGTGAGGAGAGTGGGAGAGGGAAGAGAGGGAGGAGAAGGAGGAGAAGGGGAGAGGGCAGAGAGGCGGAGATGGGGTGAGAAGAGAGGGGGGAAGTGGGAGGGAGGGAGATATGGGAGGAGGAGAGGGGAGAGGGAGGGGGAGATTGGGGTGGGGGAGTGGGGGAGACGAGGGGTGGGGAAAGGAAGGGGAAAGAGGGAGGAGGGAACGGGAAGGAGAAGGGGAGGAAGGGAAGGGCGAGGGGAGGGAATAGGGAGGAGAAGGGGGTAAAGTGGACTGGGAGAGGGAGGAGAGGGAGGAGTGTGATGTGGTTCTGAGTTCTGGGAGTTGATAAGGACTGAGAGAGAGAATTTAATATGGTTATTACCTGTATAGAAGGGAGAGGAAGACATAACTAACAATAGAAAGAAAATCATCTATCATAGGCAGACAGAAAAATATAGTAGTTCATTAATCAATTTACCAATTGAAAGCTGGTAAGAGTTATATAATCGGTAAGATGAAATGTTAAGGAAGCATGGAAGATAATTTTGGAAAGATTTCTCGTTGCACAGATTATGTAATGGAGACAGAGAGAGAGAGAGAGAGAGAGAGAGAGAGAGAGAGAGAGAGAGAGAGAGAGAGGTAAAGTTAGCATTGGAAATAGAAATCTCTGTCTAGCTGAAATCGTATTATTCTGGCAAGTGACTGCAAAACTACATTTCACCCAAAATTTTTTCATAAGGACTCGATAATTAGCCTGTCAGTCTTAAAGTAGGTCATTGAACGCTGGTGTAGAATTCAGTTAATAGTTTAAAAATACTTTAAGAGTTTTTTTTTTTTTTTTATTAAAGAAAAAAAACTAACTTATATCCGAATAGCTTTAGGTATTAACAAAATAATATATGAAATTGATTCAGTTTAATGCGTTTTCTATGTAGAATAAATGAAATGAAGCAAAACACAAAAACAAAAAATAAAATAGCAAAGAAAACAAAGAATACGTCTATAACGAAAGAGACATCGCCAGAATATGCGAACACAACCATTACAAAAATAATTTAAAACAATCGTAAAAATGAAGAAGAACTAAGAAAAACAAAGGAAAATCACACAAACAAAACGTCTCTAAGAAGGGCGAAGGGTTGGCGTTCCCAAACGCGGCTATTTACACGGCTATTTACATGTCTAGAGAGTAGCCGGATTATTCCTTCAGACAAATACAGGCCATTCCAGTGGAGGTCACCCGACGCTCCCCGGGCGGCCATATCTCATGGAAGGCGCCGAGGAAAAACGGGATTCATATTTCTTCGTTTTCAAGAACTTTCAAATACGTGAGTCAGGTCTCAAACAAGGCTTTGGGTGGCAGTTTGTTTATGGCGAGAGAGAGAGAGAGAGAGAGAGAGAGAGAGAGAGAGAGAGAGTACCTATAGAGTTTTTTACCAAGAAATTTTTTTTTATTGCGTCAGAATAGGGACAATATATGAGAACTGGTTTACGTATTTGTCTTAACTTCTGCGCTAAGTTTCTTTCCATCCCTGACTTCTCAGCTACTGTGTTCCTTTCTTGAACGGGAAAATGATAAGAAAGGTCATTTCCTAAACCTATATCATCATTTAGGACACTTGACAATTGGTCGCTTCCTTCTGAGCTGCACCGAATTAATCTTGCGTCAATATTGCTGCCCTGTTTCCTTATTAAGCTTGGCCTGGTTCGGGATATTAACTGGCCTTCTTTAAACGTTTTAAGAGACACCTTAGGTGAATGACTCCAGATAGTTTTCCCCTTAATTCTGGTGATTAATGCAGCGATGATTATCACGTTTTAAACTCTAAGGTAAATTAGAAACAATATGATCCGGCCATTGTCATCAATATGAGCTAAGCAGCAATTTTTCTTACTTTTTAGTTATTTATGTATTTATTTATTATAGTAGCTTCACATCAACCGTGCATTTGATGTCTAGGCCAGTCCCTTAGGACGCTCTTGATTGGCTGTTAATAAGCCAATGACAAGGCTGGAAACGCTCAGTCTTTCTCGAGAGTTCACAGGGGTAGGATGTATGTTACACCTCTCCTGTGGGATACGTCTTTCAAAAGTATCCCTCAGGATAGGTGGAACATACATCCTGCTTATGTGAACTCTCGAGAGAGAGACTGAGAGTTTCCAGCCCTGTGATTGGCTTATCAACAGCCAATCAGGTGCGTCGCACGGGGACTAGCCTAGACGCTAGATGCACGATTGATGTGAATCTACTATAGCTGCTGTACCCGGCGTTGCTCGGGATAAAAAGGGGCGTGCCGTCCGTGATGATAATCCCCACAGGGTGGATTATGCAATCACTTTCAGGAGAAGTAATCACTTGGGATCTTGTCGAGCCAAAGAGGGTTCGAAAAATCTGTAGAGTTATTAAAATCTTTGTACCGAGTCAAAGAAGCTGTGAAAAATCCGAGGAATTTGCTGAGAACTCCGAAAGTTGTAAAGAATGAGGGGACATGAAAAAGAGGGTTAACGTTAAGGCCTCCTTAGAAATGGCCCTCGAATTTTGGATTTTGACTAAAACCTTCTTTGGTAGCCTTAGCTTTCATAGTCTGGGCGTGCACAAGGAACAGACAGACAAACGGACAGACAGAAATTGTCTTTTATATATATAGATTTATTAATTTATTTATTCTTATTTTCAAAGATATCAGTGCTCTTGCAAATTAGCAATTTTATACGCTTTTATGTATTTATTTTTATTACTTTTCTAAACAGTGGTACTTTTAGTTCATTACCCAGAACGACCAACACCCAAGCCGTTTTAATCAGTCCCAAATTTAAGCATACAACCAGCTGCTAAATTAGCGTGGCTGAGGTCATGTTAATGAACTGAGGGTAATCAGGCAGAAATTTATTGTGGAACGCTTCTAATTAATAAGCTGGCTATTTTCCTCTTTGTCATGGCTGTGTGGCTGTGTGGACCATGTGCGCATGCGCGTTTCCTAGACCTCTGTCTTTTGCTTTGGGGTTTTCTAATAAAATAGGTTTGCGTATTTGTACTTAATCTTATCATTTGTTTATTTGTTTACTGCCTTTTGCTGTGGGGTTTTCTGATAAAATAGGTTTGTGTATTTGTACTTAATCTTGTCATTTGTTTATTTGTTTACTATTGTCGACATATATCTGCAAGTACCTCTCATTACTGCTTTCCTTTTGGACTAGAACCAGATGACCTTGCTTTTATCCTGAATATAATAATAATAATAATAATAATAATAATAATAATAATAATAATAATAATAATAATAATAAAAATAAAATCTTATGATGCACAGAGTTAGATTATATCAGTAGATTACCTGCGTCAGGTTTGTTTTATGAGCATAATTTATTGCAACACATTAACCAAAGAAAGTATATTTGTGTTGAATTAGCATAGAATTAGTTGTTTTTCATAGAGCCTTTCAACGTCTGCGAATACCATAAAATAATTACAATAGATAATACGGCGCATCCGTTTCATGTATAAGCCACAATAGTTATCTAATATCTCCTCGGTAATGTAAGTGTCCTTATTTCTTTCTAATGCGATGTGATTTTGTCACCTTTAATAACTATAGTCTTGCCATACCATGAAAACTGAACATCGTCCGTGCTCTGGAAACTTGGCAGACAGAGATTTAAGCACAAACTTTTTTTTTTTACATAGTAAATTCAGATATGGTCAATTACATTTAGGAGCATTCCGTCTGACAACATTTTCGCAGATGTAATTACAATTAACGGTGGTGAACGTTTTGAGTTATTTAAATTTAATACATCAGGGATAAAATAAGCTTAATTATGAGTTACCTCATTATGATTCAATCCATGCGCTGTTAATTAGTCTAAATTTTTTTTTGCAGAACGTAGAAAACCTGCGGGAGGAGTATTTTTTCTCAGGGAGGGGGAGAAAATAGTTAACGCAATCTATGAAGTGAATTTGTTGTCCTAGGACAAACGATGTTACTGAAAATTTAACCTAGGACTAAGAGGTCGTGTCAAAACCACAGGAGCATCTCTATGAACACCTCAGTTTATTGATAATCAGGATTTTTAACTTACAATTGCTACAACTGATAGTTGTGGGATCATACCAGTGCATTCCAATAACGTATCGAGTACACGAGAATGATGCCTACGAAAACTCTCTCTCTCTCTCTCTCTCTCTCTCTCTCTCTCTCTCTCTCTCTCTTTCAGCGTCAATAACCTAATGTTGTGACGCCAGTTTTAGTCTTTCTAAATCAACCAATCAATCAGTCTCCCTCTCTTACTATGAAAATTCTCTGTGTTCAATGTATATATACGTAATATATATATATATATTATTAATTATTATATAATATATTATATTAATTATTAATATAGTATATATATATGTATATATATATATATATAATATTATATATTATATTATAATATTACGTATATATATATATATATATTTAATATATATATATACTATATATATATATATATTATTTACGTATATATATATATATATATATATATATGATATATTAATATATTATCTATATATCTATGTATATATAATAAACGTGTTATAGATAGATGGAGAGATAGATAGATAGACATCCGTACTCCTACTAATAAGTTGAAAAACGAGTCACAGGGCCATTGCCTAGTCGTCGGCCATCTTTCCCCTCCCGGGAGACGGGGTTCATTAGTAATTCTGATCAAAGCCTTGTAATGGGACAGAGGGATCGCCATCTAATGCCTGGAATGTAATCCTCCACTCACTTAGGACCCGTTCTCCGGAAAGAGGGATTCGATCGCCCTAACTGAAGGAGAGAGGGACAGTGCACGAGTCATCCTGAAAGGACTCCCTAGGATTTATGACGCGTTCTTGGCTCCTTTTCACCCTTAAGGACACAACCTTTTTTTATTTCTATCCTATTTTCGTCTCGACATAGGTGCGCGCGAAGTTTGCGATTGGATATAATTTCAGGTCGTGGCTGTGGACAGTGATGCTCCGTGAAAAAAATATAAAAATCTTTTCAATAGATGTCTGTTAATTTAAGCTTTCCGAAATCTCGAGGAATAAGCAACCGCAGTTAAAATACGAGTCAGATAACTTTTCTAATTAAAGTCTCCTTATTTACAAATGAAAACAAAAACTTTTTCAAAGCTAAAGCAACGAAGCAAGCTGCCATTATTTCAGACTCCTCGTGGGCAGAACGAAGCCCGATTCTGTTAATAAGAGCCTCCAGTCTCTTGTAGTGGTGAGAGGCGTCTGAAGAGAATGCAGCCATCAATACGGTTTCAAATCCATTTACGGGATGGTTTAGTGGAACGAATTTATGAGAATACTCGGCTGGCATTCTGCTGCAATGTTCTAGTTGTTTCCATTGTCGAACGAGGAATGTTTATTGCTTGCTGCGGGATTTCCTTGCAAGGGGCTTCGTTGTATATGGGCCCGAATTCGTTAGCTGCAATCTCGTGTTTGTGATCGCGTGAAGAAATAATACGATGGGGGGGTAATTGTTCCGTTATATCCAAATGAAGGAATAGCCTCAGGCTTCCAATGGTAATTGAACCAAATGCCTTTCTGCAAGATACAGGTTAACAGTAACGTGTAAGATGATCAACTATTATTTTTATCGGTGAATATGTATGTGTTTTTGTGCTTGCCTTGCTATTTAAAACAATTTCAACAGAAAAAGTTCTACCACAAACGTTATCTCATATTATTATCCATAGTGCTGGAGGCCGAGAGGAAGAAAAAGTCATAGAAACTCTATCCATAAAAACTTGTAATGATTACCCATATTATTTAGTGCTGTAATTAGGCAATATTTTGTTTCAGGTACATAATCCTTAGTATCCAAAAGCTAATTTTTATGAAAAGAAATCGTTATTATTCTCAACAGACATATCAAATAAGAGAACATATGTAACTAGAAACTCTCTAGAAAATATACAAGATTATTTTACTGTGACTACGACAGCGCTTACTTTCATCAATATTCCTGTTTTGTATTTTGTTTTCATTTGCAAATGGAAGCAAATATGAAATTGTTCTTTAAGAGAAAAACAAATCCAACAAACAAGATTTCAGAAAATTGCTCTAAGTCAGAGGAGGAGCGACAAAGTCTCGTTATAAATATATCCATATCATTATACTTTCTTATCAGCATGCCTTCATGTCAAGGTCATGACATAAAAATGATCGAAACATCATAACTACCATAATATTATTCTTCTTGGATTTCAATAAATTTTTATCTATTTACCTACTTAATGATTTATTTTTTTTTTATTTTTTAATAAGTCAGATCTCTTCTTTCTGTATTTCACTTTACTTCCTCTTACTTCTCCCTAACGAACACCATATTCTTTGTAAGCTTGAATTTTAAGTCATTGGTGAGTTTGTTCAATATGAATAGGTTTCATCTACTGAATTATGATAATAACAATACATATTTTAATTTTCATTTCCCTGAAAACGTCCTGCAAACGCATGCAGTTACATTAAACCTCTCTCTCTCTCTCTCTCTCTCTCTCTCTCTCTCTCTCTCTCTCTCTCTCTCTCTCTCTCTCTCTCTCTCTCATGGCACCATCAGCTTCTCACAGACGGTCTACTTAAAGCAAAGTTTGCACCACAGACTTTGCATCTACACCTTCAAGTTTAGCCGCAGTTAACGACGTTTTAATTTACATAAAATCTATTATAACTTTCCCCATCACTCTCTTCGTTTAATCAAGCTCTTCTTTTAAATATATTGCTTTTCTGAAACCCTCACTCTGTTGCGCCAGTACGAAAAAGGGCGTCCATTTGCATTTAGTACGTATATTTATTCCGTACCTTCATCTTGTTTATTCTTCTACGTCATTATTAGATTTGGCTTAGATTTGGCTTCATATTTTCTCTCTTTGGAATAATAATAATAATAATAATAATAATAATAATAATAATAATAATAATAATATAATAATAATAATAATAATAATAATAATAATGTTCTAAGATGTCCATAATAATAAAAAATGTTGCGAGTTCGTGTATAATGTTAAAACCCTTCACAAAGCTTTCGAACCCTTTGTAAAGTTATTTTAGATTATACACGAACTCGCAACATTTTTTGTTATTGTTGACCTCTTGGAACATTATATATACTCTCGCGATAGAGAGTTTTTCCCAAATAATAATAATACAAATAATGGGCACAATTTTCCGTGTCGAAAATGATGACAATGATAGCAGGTCCACAATAATATCGCATGTGAAGTATAAAAAGTTTTTAATAGATAATAAGAGCTTTCGAACCTTGTACTAGGTTCATCTTCAGCCAATTCTTGACTTGACTGAAGATGAACCTAGTACAAGGTTCGAAAGCTCTTATTATCTATTAAAGACTTTATACTTCACATGCGATATTATTGTGGACCTGCAATCAATACTAATAATAATAATAGCATCAAACACAGATGAGACAGGATACAAATACCTGGAAATAATAGAAGGAGAGGATATAAAGCACCAGGAGATGACGGACACGATCAGGAAAGAATATATGCAAACACTTTATACGATACTCAAGTCAAAACTCAACGCCGGAAATATGATGAAAGCCATAAACACATGGGCAGTACCAGAAAACTAGGAAACACTTGACAATACGCAAAACACTACACCCAAGAGCAAATACAGACATACTATACATAATACGAAAGCAAGGAGGGAGAGGGCTACTAAGCATAGAGGACTGCATCAACATCGAGAGCAGAGCACTGGGGCTATTTCTGAAAACCAGTGCAGACGAGCAGCTGAAGAGTGCATGGGAAGAAGGACTGATAAAAGTAGACGAAGACCCAGAAATATACAGACAGGAGAATGACAAACAGAACAGAGGAATGGCACAACAGACCAATGTACGGACAGTAAATGAGACATTAAAGAACTGGCCAGAAATGAAACATGGCAATGTCTACAGAGGAGAGAACCCAAGAAGGAAACAGAAGGAATGCTAACTGTGGCACAAGACCAGGCCCTAAGAGCGATAGATGGGAATTACATCTTACACATATGCAGGAAGTGTGATATGAAAAACGAGACCATAAACCACATAGCAAGCGAATGTCCGGCACTTGCACACAACCAATACAGAAAGAGGCACGATTCAGTAACAAAAGCCCTCCACTGGAGCCTGTGCTAGAAACATCAGCTACCTTGCAGTAATCAGTGATACGAACACCACCCTGAAGAAGTGATAGAAAACGATCAAGCAAAGATCCTCTGGGACTATGGTATCAGAACAGATAGGGCGATACGTGCCAATAGACCAGACGTGACGCTGATAGACAAAATCAAGAAGTATCATTGAAGTCGCAATACCATGGGACACCAGAGTAGAAGAGAAAGAGAGTGAAAGGATTGATAAGTATGAAGACTTGAAAATAAAAATAAGAAGGATATGATATATGCCAGTGGAAATTGTACATTTAATCATAGGAAGACTAGTCACGACCCCGAGATTCCTGAAAAGGAACATGGAAAAACTAGATGCCGAAGTAGCTCCAGGACTGATGCAAAACATTGTGCTTCTAGAAACAGCATACATACTGAGGAAAGTAATGGACTCCTAAGGAGGCAGGATGCAACCCGCAACCCCACACTATGAATACCACCCAGTTGAATTGGAGGACTGTGATAGCCATCCCCCTCCAAAAAAAAATTATTATTATTATTATTATTATTATTATATTATTATTATTATTATTATTATTATTATTATTATGACGCCCAGTCTAAATTATATTGATATTATTTATTTTGATGTTATCTGAATAGACGAACCGTGAAATACATCTACAATATATCTATCTATATCTGCATCTTAACTGTTGAAGCTGTACAACCAGTAACCTTGGTTATATATATGTATATATATATATATATATATATATATATATATATATATATATATATCTATATATATATATATATATATATAAAACTGAATCACGAAAGTTTGGAACATAAATCCATAAATAAAGGTATAAGCCACGAGGGGAAATAGACAACGGAGTTTCGAAAGATCTTGCGGAAACTCCGTTGTTTATTTTCCGTCGTGGCATATACCTTTATATATATATATATATATATATATATATATATATATATATATATATATACATATACATATACAAATACACACATATATATATACATATATATATATATATATATATATATATATATATATATATATATATATATACACGTATATAATATTCTCTCTCTCTCTCTCTCATTAAATTATAAAAGCAGGGGTCATGTCATTCCTCATAACTCAATACCCACCTTAAGAAGTGATGAATCACAGCAACTCTAAATTTGTTTTGATAAAGTTGCTTTGACTGTTAGGAAAATACTGGGATCTATCCAAACGCATAGCTAATAGAACGCAACTCTGCTCCATGAACTAATCCGTAGGTAAACACTAAAAATCACTGGTGAGAAACGGCCGGACTTTATTTTTTTTCCTAGAAAATTGAAAAGCAGGAACTTTTTCGGAAAACCTGGAAATTCCAGAGGAAATCTCAGAAATTATTTATTTTTTCTGTACCAATGAAATGATAAAGCAGAAACGAAAGCCAGAAAATGGTGAAAGTAAAGATTTTTCTTTCTTAGCCACATTTTCAAGAGTATTAGAGTTAAATTTTCAAAAGTACGAAAGGTGAAAACAAGATAAAAGATTTTCTTATTTTTTTATTTGCAGGTGTCGCTCTATATTTCAATATCTTTCGTGGGCTTATATCCAAGAGACACTTTGTTGGTAGTAGTTCGCACAGAGATAGGCAATGAAATGTTTTAGTTAATTCTTTTTTTTTTTTTATCGCACGGGAGAATCGTATTGGAAAGGAAACCATCATGTGTATAACACCTATACTGATAAGCGCCTATTAGGTGTACATATGCATGTATTTATGTATGTATGTACGTATGTACGTATGCATAAGACAGACGTTTCTTCATTATTCAATAATTTTTCAATGAAAAGTGTTGTCCCTATCGTAATCTGATGAGGTTTGACATATATATATATATATATATATATATATATATATATATATATATATATATATATATATATATATGTATACATATATATAAATATATAATATATATATAGTACTAAAGTTGAAGGCGGTTGCTTGAAACCAGATAAGCATCATCGGAGGGTGGAGAGATACCAAAATCCTTTAAAGTTATGTATTTATTGCTGACGTTTCAGGACCATGTGTCCCATTTTCGAAGCTAAAAAATTAAAAGAATAACAGAATTAAAATGAGACTCAGATTAAAACATGATAAAAAGTTATTTCTTAACAAAATGCAAATTAGGTACAAGAGAAGGGAACAGTGATTACCAAGTAGTGCTGAAGGCAAAGCTGAGTGACTGTCAGGGTCCGTTTTGGTGCCGACGGAAACTCAAGAGAGGTACAGAGGAGTTGACGTGGACTGAGTATTTAATTGGGGAACCAGTTGTTTGATAAAAGAGATTCGAGTATTGCCAATTGGTGTTCGTTTGGAGCTTTGCCTATGATTTTGAAATCCTTGTAATTTATATTGTATTTGCATTTTTTTCCCATGATCTCTACTACAGGAAAATTCGGGGTTGATAGTTTGACACCCGTACGATAGCTAACGCCACGATGGGAATCTAATCTTACCTTTAACAACCTCTGGGTGGAGCCCACGTACTTCCCCAGGTCACATCTGGGGCAATTAAACAAATATATGACTCTCGAGGTCATCAAAGGAAGCAGACTCTCTTTATATTTAAACAAGGACTTGATGGTCATTGGGTTACATGGGATCAATTTTAAGTTGACTGCTGGTAGGTATTTGCTTACAATAAATCTCAGTTCTTGATAAAAATGGCTATCATATATTAGGGGTGGACACTAGCGTACAGATGTAGTTTTGGGTACCGTTGGCAGTTCAAACTTTGGGTGGAAGATATTATTTAGAAATTTTCGCAATTGTTTGTAAAAGAGTTCTGATGGAAAACAGTTATTTACAAAGTACTGGTGGAGGGACGTAATTTCTTCATGAAACTTATTCCATCCGGATGTTAAAATAAACGCTCTGTGGAAGAGAGTAGACAGGGAATTTAACTTGAAATTAAAAAAGCAGGGTGGGCTATAAAAGTTAGAACCCAGACCAGTAAACGTTCTCTTTCTAAAAACAGTGGTATTAAAATGTTCGTCAAGTCTAAAAACCAACACATCAAGGAAGGGCAGTTTATTTTCATTTTCATATTCAATTGTGAACTTGATATTTGGATGCATTTCATTGGCAAGTTCGAGGAATTCGTCTGCCCGATCTTTATTTCTAAATAACAGGAATGTGTCGTCAACAAATCTGCTATAAAATAGAGGGTGACAAGCCAGAGGGCAGCCGTCCAGCAACTGCTCCTCCAGGAGCACATGAAAATATTAGCAAAAGTGGGGCCTAAAGTGATCCCATGGCCATACCATCGACTTGTACGTATGCTTTCCCATTAAAATGAAGGCAGTGTCCAGCACCGCCAACTGAAGTAACTTTTTAAAATCCGTGATATTAAAATTATTAAAAAGAACATCTGGGTTTGGAAAAATTCGATTTAAAATAATTTCAATTGTTTCTTCCACTGGAATATTAGTAAAAAGTGATTCGACATCCAGACTAGTCATAAAAAGGTCCGAGTCTTGTGGTAAAATCCTTTCTTTAAAGTTTTCTGAATTTTTTTAATGCTATACTCATTAGTAGTTAAAGGAGCTAAAAGTGGGACAAGAAATTGGCCCAATTTATAAATTCGGGTATCATATGAGGTGAGTATGGGTCTCATTGGGATACCTTCCTTGTGAATCTTAGGTAACCCATACATTACTCCGAACGAAGCACCTGTACTGTATAGCAATTCGTAAGTGTCGGTACTGATAATATTACGGTCTTTTAGGCTTTTAAGAAAACGGTTTATTCGATCCTCTACTTTAAAAATGGTTGAGTATTGAGGTTCACCTATTTTTTGGAATTTTGTTTCTTCACCCAAAATATTTTCCATTTTTGATACATATTCCTGTTTGTTTAGAATTACAGTACCTTTTCCTTTATCCGGTCTGGTTATTATCAACTCATCATGTTTAGCCAGTTCTTTGAGGATATTTAGATCATTTTTAGAAAAGAATGGTGTCCATCGTGTAGTTAGGTTGTTATAAGTTTTCTGAGCTAACGCCTGCATTTGAAAACGTAGATTCGCCACGTCAGTGTGGAGGCGAAGTTTCATTAACCTGGAAAACAAAGACTCCAACGAACAAAAAAATTGGTTGTAGGAAGGTTTGTAGCAAGGAAGGCCAAAGTCTAGACCTAGGGAGAGTAGGAATTCCTCTCTCTTTGATAATTTATAATTAGATAAATTGAATACAGAATTATTGGCATGAAAATTAGGTATACAAATCCCCAATTTACTCAGTTTCCTCTCATGAGTCCGCCGGACAATTGATACATAATCTGCAATACTTTTATTAAACATACATTTAAAGACAAAACGGTCAATAATAGACAATTTATCCGTAACACTCGTAAAAAGGCCATTCACGAGTCCAGTGAGTTTAACAATATTTTTGTTTTTATAATTAATCTCCATTTCTAATAATTTTGTAGTTGCTTCATCATAAAAGGGAGTTTGATACAAAGAAGATTTATACAATTTGAATTTTATAAAATTAGGAATGATATTGTTGAGGCGGCAGTATTGCAGGAATTCGAGGTCAAGTTCGGCTTTCCGCAGACGTCTCGTAATTTTCTCTAAAGTCCTGGAGGTGGTAAGGAGCTCGTTACCGTAGCGGCCTCTAATCAGTGCATGGAATCCATCGTAACCCTGCAGTCTCACCCGGAAGAGGAAAAGAAGAGCGAAGACAAAACGAAGGGCAGCCATGATGAACGGTCCAACGGAGAGTCATAAGTCTTCACCTTATCATAGTACTAAAGTTGAAGGCGGTTGCTTGAAACCAGATAAGCATCATCGGAGGGTGGAGAGATACCAAAATCCTTTAAAGTTATGTATTTATTGCTGACGTTTCAGGACCATGTGTCCCATTTTCGAAGCTAAAAAATTAAAAGAATAACAGAATTAAAATGAGACTCAGATTAAAACATGATAAAAAGTTATTTCTTAACAAAATGCAAATTAGGTACAAGAGAAGGGAACAGTGATACCAAGTAGTGCTGAAGGCAAAAGCTGATTGACTGTCAGGGTCCGTTTTGGTGCCGACGGAAACTCAAGAGAGGTACAGAGGAGTTGACGTGGACTGAGTATTTAATTGGGGAACCAGTTGTTTGATAAAAAGAGATTCGAGTATTGCCAATTGGTGTTCGTTTGGAGCTTTGCCTATGATTTTGAAATCCTTGTAATTTATATTGTATTTGCATTTTTTCCCATGATCTCTAATACAGGAAAATTCGGGGTTTGATAGTTTGACACCCGTACGATAGCTAACGCCACGATGGGAATCTAATCTTACCTTTAACAACCTCTGGGTGGAGCCCACGTACTTCCCCAGGTCACATCTGGGGCAATTAAACAAATATATGACTCTCGAGGTCATCAAAGGAAGCAGACTCTCTTTATATTTAAACAAGGACTTGATGGTCATTGGGTTACATGGGATCAATTTTAAGTTGACTGCTGGTAGGTATTTGCTTACAATAAATCTCAGTTCTTGATAAAAATGGCTATCATATATTAGGGGGACACTAGCGTACAGATGTAGTTTTGGTGGTACCGTTGGCAGTTCAAACTTTGGGTGGAAGATATTATTTAGAAATTTTCGCAATTGTTTGTAAAAGAGTTCTGATGGAAAACAGTTATTTACAAAGTACTGGTGGAGGGACGTAATTTCTTCATGAAACTTATTCCATCCGGATGTTAAAATAAACGCTCTGTGGAAGAGAGTAGACAGGGAATTTAACTTGAAATTAAAAAAGCAGTGGCTATAAAAGTTAGAACCCAGACCAGTAAACGTTCTCTTCCTAAAAACAGTGGTATTAAAATGTTCGTCAAGTCTAAAAACCAACACATCAAGGAAGGGCAGTTTATTTTCATTTTCATATTCAATTGTGAACTTGATATTTGGATGCATTTCATTGGCAAGTTCGAGGAATTCGTCTGCCCGATCTTTATTTCTAAATAACAGGAATGTGTCGTCAACAAATCTGCTATAAAATAGAGGGTGGACAAGCCAGAGGGCAGCCGTCCAGCAACTGCTCGAAAATGGGACACATGGTCCTGAAACGTCAGCAATAAATACATAACTTTAAAGGATTTTGGTATCTCTCCACCCTCCGATGATATATATATTAATTTATATATATATATACTCTATATATATATATATATATATATATATATATATATATACTATATATATAAATATAAATAATAATAATATAATATATATATATATATATATATAATATATATACAATATATATAATACATATATCTAATAAATAATTATATATATATATATATTAATATATATATATATTATTATATAAAAATATATTATATAATATAGTCTCACGGGTAATCTAACGGTTATGAATTCTTAAACACGCTCTGTAATAATATTATGGATTTTTTAATTAGCACTTTGCTACATAATACTGTAACATTTTAAAATGTAATGAAACGCTAAATGAATAGGAAGCAAACTTTGACAGGTTTACTTATACAACAAGTTCTGGTTTCTGACAACAACTTGTTATAGAAAGTAAGTCTCCATTTCTGACTTAGCACTTTGGGATGTCAAGAACGACGGAGAAAGGAATAACCTTTGGATTTTTTGGTATCACTTTGATAAAGGCTGGCCAATGTCTTGGCAATTTGGGATAATTTTAAAAGTAGTTTTAATATATGGTATGCAGGTATTCGAATTAGTCAGCAGTTTTACAAATCTAACTTTAAAATTTCTTCCAGTATTCGAGTTAGTCAGCAGTGTTCCAAATTTAACTTAAAATTTTTTCCAGCACATATTAGCATTACTGTAATGACACTTTACAGAATTAGGGGATATATATTTTTCAGTAATTTAGTAATATTGCAACGGCGCAGTGGAAGCAGCAGTGCTGCAATGATATCGCTGGCTATTTATACGTAGTTTATGTTCAGTGTTTGTTTTTGAGATATGTTTTGATTCTGATTTTCTGTTTCTTTATCACTGATTTCTTGTGGTGTTCTGCACCATATGTGTATATTTATATATATATATATATATATATATATATATATATATATATATATATATATATATATACATACACGTCTTTATTATAACTATTCTTATTTACTCAGGTTTCTCCAGTCATATCTTCTCTTATTGAGACGAACTTCGGAAACTTATGATCATTAAAACTCATGGATTTTTTTCCATTGGCTTAGGAATATCTTTCTCGTTCTTAGGAAAACTGGATGAGTGATTTTCATCACTTCCTCATTCATAAGAATATGGGAGTAAACAGATATGTAAATATGAATTGGGGAAAAAATACAGTATGAACTTTCATATAGGATGTACATATTGATAACTTTAAAATGGTCGTATTTGCGTTTACTTTTTCCTGAGATGCCCTAAAACCCTATGTTTATTTGGTTTTTATCCCTTTCATTCTTTTGTTAGCTATAGTTTTCTTTTTCTAATTCACACCCCTTGATAACTTTCCCCTTCTCCACTAGTTCCTCGTTGGACTAGTGGCCTGCTTGCTCGCCTACCGGTCCGGTAGTCGCGAGTTTGATTCCCCCGTCTCCCAACGAGGAATCAGAGGGATTTATTTCTGGTGATTAGAAATTCATTTCTATAAATAATGTGGTTCTAATCCCACAATAAGCTGTAGGTCCCATTGCTAGGTAACCAATTAGTTCCTAGCCACGTAAAAATATCTGATCCTTCGGGCCAGCCCTAGGAGAACTGTTAATCAGATTGGTGGTCTGGTTAAACTAAGATATACTTAACTTTTTCCCTTCTCCAAATTATTATTTCATTTTATTATATTCATTTTATGGCGATAGCTTATTCCTAGAGGCAATCTGTACCGTAATGCCATCTACAGCGTTGACGTTCGAATGAAAGCTGATCGGAAATAAGGAAACGCCTTTACGAAAAGCTCCGCTGGCTTAGTTACCTTTGAGCCGTATTCGAAATACGTCAACCGGAGGAAATGGTGTTTCGTTTCACCGGTTGTTTTCGTGTCATATCCGATACTGGTCAACGGTAAAGAGTTCTTATGACGGCCTAATATATTTCTATATTATCAAGGTATCAGGTTATATCCTGGGGTTGAGGGATTATCAATTTCCCCGTTTCCTATTGAATGTTCTTTGAGAACCCCATCAGCTCTGACGTTATTTTTCTTTAGCTCTCAAAAACACTGCTACTACTTTTAAACGGTGAACACCTTCGGTTTACAGGACTGGTTATTATACTTCTAGTGCATATATATCTTTTAATTTTATTCGAGCTACAAATGTCCTTTAATATCTAATTCGCTCTACGTCGGAATCAATATATTTTCATATATGTAAACCGAAGGGGAATTTTTTGTAATAATAATAATTTCGTCCTCTCGTGGATTCGAACTACCGCCCAGCGGACAGAGCGATAACATCACTGACGTCCTGATTTCTTTTCTGTCCGCTGGGCGGTGGTTCGATCCCACCAGAGGACGAAATTATTATCAACTAAAAATTCCCCTTCGGTTTACATATATGAAAGTATATTAATTCCGAGGTAGAGCGAATTTGATATTAAAGGACATTTTGTAGCTCTAATAATTTATGTGAATCACGGTGATGTGGTAATTATTCATATCATTATATGTGAATAACTGTTTATTTAAATTGTGCTAAATCCTCCTCTTGTTGGTATTTCATTTCAATACTTGAAGACTATTTCGATTTTCTTAGCCTCACAGCAATATATTCGACATCTTCTGAGGAATGTGACTTTGAATTTGTTCGACTATTTCGGTGCAACTCCGAAATTGAAAATACCAGAGAAACATGATGGCGATAATAAAGTTCCAAACCACAACGTATGTCACTGCAACGGACAACTATCTCAGATTTGCAAAATCTCAGTGAGAAAACTCTCCAGTCCAGGATAAAACACAATAATTTCGAAGAATTTTGGGGTTTCAGCGGAACAATCCTACCAGAAACTAATGCATGTATGAGGTTTGCATTAAAACATTGAATAAGGAGTTACGAGGATCAGTCCAGCAATTTGTTAAATGTTTTATAGTTATCACTGCTCTGTTTATATCTACCATTAAGGTAATAGTACACGTCACCTAGTTCTGCAGTAGATTATCAGTAGGTTATATCTCTTAACGAACCGACTTCCTTTGAAAGGATATTGTGGAGAAAACAAAACTGAATATTGTAAAGCTATTAGTGTGGAATCACACTCTATACAGCGAGTGGAATGGTTTCCACGCCTTTCACCGTTGCTGTTAATCAAGCCAGGTCAACAGGATTCGATCTGGAGATATGAAATTACAGCCGAAATTCAACGGACTGTGATGGTAAAATCTAATGTCAATTCGCCCCAGTATGAAGAGCAATCCATAATGCGTAAGAGGCTGTGTATTTACAGTAGTTTAACAAGTTAGCAGTTTAATGCTGACCTAAAATTAAAGAATTTGGGTGGAGATTTCCATCTCCATATTCTATTTTACTTTTAGAAAGAATGATAAAGAATCCCTGTTTTGTTTGCTATTGTGCAGAATAATAACTGAATATCTTTTTATCTTTCTTGCTTAGAGACTCATGCTTCCTGAAAGATGTAAGTCAAAATTTTACTGAACAACCCAACCCAAAGCTTTACTTAAACACCTTCGGTACGATTCTAATCAGAATGAACTGAAGAGGGACCTTCCATTGTACTGTGATTCGAAATTTAGCTGATTTTAGTTACCATGATTATTTTCTCGAGTCTACCCCGTTTTCCGTTGCTGACGTTAATGATAACTGTTAGCATCCGGTGACTCGAGAGACACGCCCCAAAACGGCAAAGACTAGAGCGCCGGCTGGAAGGCCCCTAGGGAGGGAGGGAGGGAGCCAGAGAGATCGGGGCCGAGGCGACGATCGCTCCCATAACTTTCCATCGCAAAGCGACGATCGCATAAAAGGAGTTCTTCCGGAGCCCGATGGAAAACAAAGGGCCATTTGGCAGGTAACAAACCTGATAGGACAACACAGAGAGAGCGGCGTTAATTAAATTTACTTGATATCGAGCCGAGGGCTAACAAAGTCAGCGAGATTAATAATATCAAAC
>NC_061108.1:107292028-107302028 GCF_015104395.2 Macrobrachium nipponense
GCAGAAGTAGAAATAAAAAAGTATATAATTAATCTTGGCAGAAGTAGAAATAGCAGAATATAAAAAAAAGTATAATCTTGGCAGAAGTAGAAATAAAAAAAAAAAGTATATAATTAATCTTGGCAGAAGTAGAAATAAAAAAAGTATATAATTAATCTTGGCAGAAGTAGAAATAAAAAAGTATATAATTAATCTTGGCAGAAGTAGAAATAAAAAAAGCATATAATTAATCTTGGCAGAAGTAGAAATAAAAAAGTATATGATAAAATCTTGCAGAAGTAGATAAAATAAAAAATAATGAATTATCATTGATGAATTAATCTTGGCAGAAGTAGAAATAAAAAAAGTTATAATTAATCTTGGCGGAAGTAAGAATAAAACAAGTATAAAAAAGTAATTAATCTTTGGCAGAAGTAAAGAAAAAGTTAGGTAATTAAAAAACTTCTTGTGCAGTTAAGGGTAGAAATAAAAAAGCAATATAAAAAAAAATAATCTTTGGCAGAATAGAAATAAAAAAGCAATATATTAATCTTGGCAGAAGTAAAAAAAAAGAAATTAGCAGTGTAAGTATCTTGGCAGAATTTGAATAGGAAAAATATGATAATTCTTGGCAGAAGTAGAAATAAAAAAGTATATAATTAATCTTGGCAGAAGTAGAAATAAAAAAAGCATATAATTAATCTTGGCAGTAGAAATAAAAAAGGACAATCTCTCTCCAGGGCGGTGCTTGATACAAGACAGTTGATTTGGTTTCTGAGCTCACTGAATGCTACAAAAATTAAGTCTTGATTCTTTAGAAATTCAGTCTTAATTCTAATAAAATTCAGTCTTTATTCTAAAGAAATTCAGCCTTGATTCTACAGAAATTCAGTCTTCATTCTACAGGAATTCAGCATTGATTCTATAGAAATTCAGTCTTAATTCTACAAACATTCAGTCTTGATTCTATAAAAATTCATCCTTATTTCTAAAAAATTAAGTCTTGATTCTATCAAAATTCATCTTTATTTCTAAAAAATTAAGTCTTGATTCTATCAAAATTCATCCTTATTTCTAAAAAAATTCAGTCTTGATTCAATAAAAATTCAGTGTTAATTCTACAAACATTCAGTTTTGATCATATAAAAATTCAGTCTTAATTCTAAAAAAATTAAGTCTTGATTCTATAAAAATTCATCCTTATTTCTAAAATAATTCAGTCTTGATTCTATAAAAATTCATCCTTATTTTTAGAAAATTCAGTCTTGATTCTATAAAACTTCAGTCTTAATTCTACAAATATTCAGTCTTGATTCTATAAAAATTCATCCTTATTTCTTAAATAATTCAGTCTTGAATTTATAAAAATCCTGTCTTAATTCTACAAACATTCAGTCGTGATTCTATAAAAATTTACCCTCATTTCTAAAATAATTCAGTCTTGATTCTATAAAAATCCAGTCTTAATTCTGCAAACATTCAGTATTGATTCTATAAAAATTCATCCTTCTTTCTTAAATAATTCAGTGTTGAATTTATAAAAATCCTGTCTTAATTCAACAAACATTCAGTCTTGATTCTATAAAAATTCACCCTCATTTCTAAAATAATTCAGTCTTGATTCTATAAAAATCCAGTCTTAATTCTAGAAACATTCGGTCGTAATTCTATACAAAAATCTGTTTTGTCGACTGTTTTCACCTTAACTTTAAAATGTTTTGCTTTAGTGACAATGAAGTAATATGAGCGCGTTGACTTTTATTGCATATAGCATGTTAATTCATTATTTACTTAATTTGATTCAATTAGTTTTACCTTTTTCCTTTCAAGACTTTTTTGTCATTGCCACTGGCACCTTTATAATAATAATAATAATAATAATAATAATAATAATAATAATAATAATAATAATAATAATATCATACAAAGTTATTGACTTTTCCGCAGATGCAATAACACACAAAAGAAATACATTATCAGCGCTGACAGTGGAGACTATGAGGAACTATCTCTCTCTCTCTCTCTCTCTCTCTCTCCTCTGCTCTTAGTAGCTCATCACTAATCGCACACAGCCACACACACACACACACACATACACACAGACCCTACCTGACTCAAAAGATGAAAGAGATCGATCGTTATCAGGGCGTAATCGCACGTGCATGTCAGAGAACCTCTTGGGCAAAATAGCCCCATTAATATGCAAGCATGGCAGGCCGCTTTATAAGGCCTCCGATACATATAAGCGTTCCGCAGAGAGAGAGAGAGAGAGAGAGAGAGAGAGAGAGAGAGAGAGAGAGAGAGCGATTCAGAGAAAGAGAGAGAGAGAGCGCGCGCGATTCAGAAAGAGAGAGAGAGAGAGAGAGAAAGAGAAAGCGATCCATGGAGAGAGAGAGAAAGCTACCCACAGAGAAAGAGAGAGAAGGCAAAAAGAGATCCAGAGAGAGAGAGAGAAAGCTACCACAGAGGAAGAGAGAGAAGGTAAAAAGAGATCCAGAGAGAGAGAGAGAGAGAGAGAGAGAGAGAGAGAGAGAGAGGAGATTATTCAGGCGCATATATTAAGAGAATAAGCGACCCGTTCAAACGAAGGGAGGCGGGTGCTCTGCAACCCGCAGGTGCGGCCGAGACCAACATGTAGAAGTTGTTCGGGAATCCCAACTTGGCACACAACACCTGAGAGCGAACATGGAAGCCCTCCCTTGTCCAGGGAGGCTGCTGCTGCTGCTGACTCTGTTGCCTCCGCCAGTTGGGAGGTGTCCTTCAACGGATGAGGAAGGGTCGGAGAAGAGTGGGAGAAAGAGATGAGTGATAATAGCATGGAGAATGATATCAAGGAAAAGGAAAGCGAAGAGATAAAAGCAAAAAAAAAAAAAAAAAAGATCGAGCGGAGGAAAAGAGATAACAGGGAGGATAGAGAATGATATGAAGGAAAAGGAAAGCGAAGAGATAAATCTAAAAAACCAGATCGTACGGACGAAAAAAGTAATGATAAAGGGCAGAAGAGAGTATTGGGACAAAGATGAATGGAAAAGGGCAAAAGAGGGTATTAGGACAAAGAATGAAAGAAAAACGTAAATTAGTATTATGACAAAGAAGCATGAAAAGGGGCAAAAGAAAGTATTAGAACAAAGACGAATGAAAAGGGGCAAAAGAGAGTATTACAAAGAAGAATGTAAAAAGGCAAAATAGAGTATTACAAAGAAGGAAAAAAATGCAAGAGAGATTCTTAAAAAGAAGAATGAAAAAAGGCAAAAGAGAGTATTACATAGAAGAATGAAGAAAAAGACAAGAGAAAGTATTACAAAATAGAATGGAAAAAGACAAAAGAGAATATTACAACGAAGAATGAAAAATGGCAAAAGAGAGTATTACAAACAAGAATGTAAAAAGGGCAAAAGAGGGTATTACAAAGAAGAATGAAAAAAAGGTAAAAGAGAGTAATGGGATGAAGAAGAATGAAAAAGAGCAAAATAGAGTAACAGGCAAAAGAAGAATGAAAAATCGAGACGTTTGATAGAGGACACGAATGAGGGAAAAGGCTAAAGAGGAAGAAGGCAAAGATGAAGAAGAAATAAACTGTTCCGAGAGTCGGAGAATGGGAAAAAAAAAAAGAGCGTTCCTAGGTGATGAATACGAAGACGGTAAAAGGGATGGGTACAAAGAAAAATGCAGAAAGGAAATGATTCTGGAGAAATGAAGCGGAAAGGCGAGTGGAGTAAAAAGACACGAGAGAAGAAAAAAGCAGATTGCTCAGTGAAAGACCGTTAAAGAAGAAAAAGTAAAAAAAAAAAACGACAAAACAGGAAAACAAGAAGGATTGCAGAGGACGGATAAGAGTTGGGGGGAGATAGAGGTAAGAAGAAAAGGCAAATAATTCAAAGAATAAAATGAGATATACCACTAAAAGGAGAGAATAAGGAATTGGCGAAAAACACTGATCCGAAAAGAAGACTTATCAAAACGTAGACATAGACAATAATAAAGCAAAACAGGGGGGGGGCGGGGTTGGGGTGGGGGTTGTAAGAGTGAGAAGAAAAGAAGAGCGAAAAGGAGACAAATAAAGACAAAAGAATAAAGGAAGAACGAGAAAGTAAAAGAGGAACATCAAGAAGGGCGTGAAGAGAAGGAATAAGTTGAATAAACAAGTATCAAAGTTAAAACTAAGGCGAATGAGAACACGAGGTTAAACGAATGAAAACGTCGACAGGGATGAAGAAAAGCGAATTAAAAGAAAAAACATATAACTTCAGATAAGATATCGTTTGAGAGTAGGGAATACAGAAGAATGAAGCGGACAACAACAAAAAAAATTAAGCTCCCAAATGAAAAGCTTAAGAGGAAAGAGAAAGGACACACCGATGATTATGGGAGAAACAATAGTCAGAAATAAAAAAAAAGGAAATTAAATAAAACAAATTAATTAAAAAATCAGGTACGCAACAACGAAGAGATGTATTTCAAGAACAACAAGAGAATCGATTCCCAAAGCGACTCCTTCAGAAAAATTGCTGAAGACGTTAGCAGGTAAAGAAGTATAATAAAAAACGAAGAAAATAAAAGGAGAAGGGGGTGGTGTTGGGTTGGGGATGGCTGGGGGGTGTGAGGAGGGAGCCAGATCAAGGGTGCGAGGGAAACCCACTCTGGCTCTCCCAAAGTTACGGTCGAGAGAGTGTGATTAGTTAGCTGTGGTGGTCCTCACAGTTGGTCATTTTTCCTGAGGGCAGGTAGTTTGTCCTGCTAAGAACAGCAGCGGTTATCAAGTTCTGTTATTGTTATCCCGGATGTAACTCCTGATCCCGTGCGGGACATTGCTGTGCCAGTTCATATATAACTCCCCTACTTACAGTAATTCCGCATTGGTAGTTCGTACCATCATTATTTATTTTTTATTTTCTCATTACTATAGTAGTTCATATCGTCATTCACTTTATATTTCTAATTCCCTTCATGAGCTCAACCTTGAATAGTCATTACAATATCAAAATTAAATGCACCAAAACTGGAAGATCAGCACCACCGTTCCAAAGCTACGAATTTGTCACTGTTCATCCACAATAAAACACACACACATATACGTACACATAATTACACACCGGCTCAGCAAGAATCCCTGAATGGATTAATTTAAAACTTTTTCATATCATTCCAGTAAGAATTTCTAAGTCACTTTATTTTATTATTATTATTATTATTATTATTATTATTATTATTATTATTATTATTATTATTATTATTATTATTATTATTGTGCAAAATGGCAAGCAAATTATATCCTGCCCAAATGGATCTCTCTCTCTCTCTCTCTCTCTCTCTCTCTCTCTCTCTCTCTCATTTATTTGCCTTCTTACGGATATGATAATGTATAATATTACCATATTCGTAAGAAGGCAAACAAATAATAGAGAGAGAGAGAGAGAGAGAGAGAGAGAGAGAGAGAGAGAGAGAGAGAGAAATGATCCATTGGAGCAGGATATAACTTGCTTGCCATTTTACATAATAGCAATAACATGATAATAATAGTAAGAGACTTAGAAATTAACTGAATAATAATAATAATAATAATAATAATAATAATAATAATAATAATAATAATAATAATAAGAGACTCAGAAATTAACGTTCAAGACTCCCATCCTTTATAGATGAGGCTAAATAACAACTGCATTGTGGTATATTGTTAGATATATCCCACATTTAAAATATCTAAGCTCTCCCAGGATCACTGGGTTACTGTCTTCATCGTCAGCAGGAGTAAAACTGAATCTATCTGACAGTGAAGACATTAGTCTTCGTAAGGCCTTAGGCTTTTTTGTATTTCCAACAATAAATCAAAACTGGATATATAAGAAAAAGGTCTTATCCTCAAGAATACCACTGGCAGCTACATGTAGATTTTTGTATTTGCTTTTTCACTCATTCTAATGGGTCTTCTAGTTATTTTGTGGCTATTGTTGCCTTACCTGCTATTGTGCATTTTACGTTATTATTATTTTTATTGTTATGGATTGTTATTCAGATATAAAATAATAATTAAGTTTTTGCAGGTGGTCGTGTGGGAACATAACTTGAATGATTTTGTTATGCTTACTATTAAAAGTAAAACTAGCATCATTATGCTATTTTACTAATGATGTAGAATTAACGTCACAAATGCATGATAGCAAAGCATATTGCAGATTTTGGCATCAAAATATTTCGAACCATATCACCCTCAAGCAAAATTCATCGTTTTACAGCCATTATGTATACTCAGAAAAGAAAAACATGTCTGAGATGAAGAAAATGATCACATCTAAGATATTCCTGCTTCGCTGAAGTAGTCCTGAAGGGGTTCAACTCCTGAGCTGAGCCGTATGTTACAATCCAGTCGGTCTGCGGAATGCAATAAGGTGACTGGGCGGTCGTTTGCATGAGTTAGGGCTCCGGGAAATTGCATCTTAGGAGAGAGGAGGGGATTCTATGGCGACGCCCATTCTGTCAAAAGTCTTCGGTGGATTGCGTCAGTCTTCATTCTTTCCTTTCATGTTCCTCATATATAAATTCGAAAAACTTTTAAAGCAAAAGTCTTCGGTGGATTACGCCATTCATCATTCTTTCCTTTCATGTTCTTCATATATAAATTCGTAGGACTTTTTAAGTAAAAGTTTCGGTGGATTACGTCATTCTTCAATCTTTCCTTTCATGTTCCTCATATATAAATTCGTAAGACTTTTTTAGTCTTCTGATCAATGCGGAAAGGGAGACCATAATATATTTCTCTGGAATATTAGTCAATTCGTAAGGAACCCTTTAGTTGAAACAATATTCTGAAAAAATAAATGGGATAAGAGCAAAACTTGTTTTGCACCATTTATGTATGTAGGCAATATCTAAAAAATATGTTTAAGACTCAGACTATTTTGAAAAGAGAAAAAGAAAAAAAAAGTAGTTGATTATGTATAAAAAAAAAGATAGTGTATGCAGTTTTTTTATTTGGCGTGATTTGGTAGATTAAATAGTCCTAATTATCTTGCAATCTCACAAGTAATTTAATGGATGAAAATTAATTCATAGAAAATTATTTGTGACTGGAAGTATTTTGGTATGAGATCTAAATGAGTCTACATGAATCTATGAAAATAAGATATATTGTAAAAAAAAAAAAAAAAAAAAAATTAATTAAACATGTCTGTTAAATCGAAATGCCCCAGCCAAAAGAATTTTGCGAGCTTTCCTAAAATGAGAATATATTAGTGGAAATATGATTTGGCTTTTCGCATGATAATAAAAAGTTATAAATTGAATAAAAAGAACTTAACAGAGAGACGAGAATCCCGGTGCGATCGAAGACTTCAGGAGACAAATAACTCCTCTAAAAGGATAGAGGCCGAGGGATGGAAGAAACATCAGAATGCTCTCCGGGGAATCGCTTAAAAATCACAACAAAAACTCCCCCCGGAGACTGACAGGGAATTCGCCTTACGAGGAGCTGTCAACACGGGAAGCAATCCGGAGGGAACACGCAGATGACGTCGAACGGCGCTGTCCAGTAGATAAGAGAGACTTTCGAGGGTGGGGAGGGAGCTGTCAAGCAGATATAGAGAAAGGAAGTCATTAGTTGTTTTGGCGTCCTGACTGCTTGGGTCATTGACACGTCAAGAAGAGTTGAGACTTCATAAAGACTATCAAGAAGTTGAGGTCTGTAATACCGATGCAATGTCAAGGATATAAACTTTAACAACAATGGAGGCTATCAAGGAAAATGAAAGTGTCAAGAATATATCTGTCAAGTAGCACGCTTGCAAGAATGGGAACTCTCAGTAATAAAGGCTTAAAGATTGTCAAGCAGACATAGGCTGCCATGAATAGACAGTAGAGGAGATATAGGAAAAGATGACATACGTAGCTAGAATTACTATTATTTGAAAACATTAATATGTGCACTTGAAACATGTAGTTTATCAGTTTAAATGGAATACAGATATATTTACGCTATTAAAACATTTCGAGAGAGAGAGAGAGAGAGAGAGAGAGTATATGTCAAAGTCAATACTTTTAATTCATTACGGAAAATTGGAGAACTTCGGTAAAGAAATCCTCAGCTATCAGATATTCATAAAATATTTATGTCTGTCTGTCTGTCTGTCTGTCTGTCTGTCTGTCTGTCCTGCCTAGGTTTTACACACACACGCACACGATTATATATACTATATATATCTATATATATATATATATATATATATATATATATATATATGTGTGTGTGTGTGTGTGTGTGTGTGTGTGTGTGTGTGTGTGTGTGTGCCCATAAATTTTATGTTTGATCTTCTGTATGACAATATTTTAATTTCGGTCTTTAAATCTAATCTAGTTTTCCCGCTCTGAAAAACACCACACGAAAAAGAAATTATGACAATGCAGTTGATAACAGCTTATTCAGGACGACAGAACCGCACATATAATTTATGAAACGTACGGAATTTGCCGGTTGTCCCCGGCTAAAGTGCTCGATACAATTTATATAGCAGCTATAATTGCGCCATTAATTCGTGGTAAAACAGCGGCTGACTTTGGGGCCTAGTCGACGCCTTACAGTATTCGCGGCATTTTGATTCGCCATTTATGATATTTAGGCCGATTTTAGGTGCTGGTAAAAGAGGGGAGTTCAGTGTCCTTGGCTTGTTGGAATGAGGTGGGTTGTTTGCAATAAGTCTTAGCAAAGTGTATGGGTCTGTATGTATACCCGAAATAGGTCATGATAAGGCTCGCAAGTTTATGGAGTAAGAGTCGGTAGTCTGGCTTTCAGAAGACTATGAAGTAATTTTCCTTCTACTCTTGTTTGTGTACATAAATGTATCGGTGTATATACGTTTTACGTTTCTTAACACCTATGAAACACGAGCGAATGTGTAGAAGAAGTAAATGCTAAAGCTTATGGTTGAGGGTCATATTCAGATACATAAATCTATTACTGCTTATACCTTTTACGATTCCGAATATCTTGGATGAACGAGCAAGTAAGAAAGGTGAATGGTACTACAGTTTATGCTTTGGGGAACAAGAGCAAGCTTGAAGAGTATGGGAGTTACGCAAGTGGGTAGTCATGGAATTAATGCGAAAGTGATATTTACTTGTGCGTCTGAGACTCAGCAAGTTTGTGAGGAAGCAACGTTGTAGAGTAAGGAGGTTGTTCGCACAGGATAATTGCTGTAGTTGTAGGATAAATGCTCTAGCAATCTTTGTCTTTGTGGATGTGTATGTGCGTTTCTATTTATTTATTTATTTATTTTTGCCAGTTGTCTTATATAGTGGTCATGGTCGTAGCCTCACAAGCCAGAGAAATTGTACTATCTTATTAGTATTTTGACTGCGCTGGGTCGAAGACCAGATAGTTTAGAGCAGCAAGGGTAGAAATTTCGCTCCCAAAGAATTTATTGAGAAGAATAGAGGGCCTCTACTTTCTAGGGCCTCCCTGCTAACCGGAAAAGGTGTAACAGAATTGAAGGTATAAGGCTGAATTCTTGAGGGTTACAATTTGAAGATTACGAAATACAGCTAGTGACAGCGTGCGTTAGAGGGTTTCGAGATGGTTTGATCATTAGAAGGTAAAAAGTGCGTATGCTTACTAATATTTTGGGAATGAGTGGTTGAGGATGCACGTATACGTTGTTGGCCACAGGAGAAAAAAAGTCATGGATTGGATGGGAATTAAGCATGAATCAAGAAAGTCCCTTTAAAATAGGTGATCGGTACAACATCGTGGCATTGCTGATGATAAATCTAAAGTATAGATGTATGAAGCAGCAGAAATTTTGAGTTTCTGACAGAATTGGTCATACTTGATTGTCCAGATAAAATGGAAATGAATTAAAGGCTATTCTGCTCTCTCTCTCTCTCTCTCTCTCTCTTCTCTCTCTCTCTCTCTGCTCAATCTCCCTCTCTTCTCCGGTCTCTCAGATCCTCGTCTCTCTCTTTTCGATGTCATAAGCGCAGCTTCATCGAGCGGATATGTGTGGTCTACGCTTTAGTGAATGAAAAGAAT
>NC_061108.1:107307028-107314528 GCF_015104395.2 Macrobrachium nipponense
GCTTCTCTTTACTTTTATTTGAAAGTTCTATGAAACTTTTTTTTAGTTTCTATTGTTTTTTTTAAAGAAACTTTTCTTTGATTTCTATGAAACATTTTTTTAGTTTCTATGAAACTTTTCTTTAGTTTCTATGAAACTTTTCTTTAGTTTCTATGAAACTTTTCTTTAGTTTCTATGAAACTTTTCTTTAGTTTCTATGAAACTTTTCTTTAGTTTCTATGAAACATTTTTTTAGTTTCTATGAAACTTTTCTTTGGTTTCTATGAAACTTTTCTTTAATTTCTATGAAACTATTTAGTTTTCTTATCCTTTCTTTGTTTTCTCTTTTAGTTTCTATGAAACTTTTTTTAGTTTTCTATAAACTTTTCTTTAGTTTCTATGAAACTTTTTTTAAGTTTACTTTGTTTGAAACCTTTTTTTTCTTTAGTTTTTCTTTTGATTTTTGTTCTTTTAGTTTCTATGAAACTTTTCTTTAGTTTCCATGAAACCTTTCTTTAGTTACTGTGAAACTTTTCTTTAGTTTTTGTGAAACATTTCTTTAGTTTCTGTGAAATTTTCTTTCGTTTCTATGAAACTTTTCTTTAGTTTCTGTGAAATGTTTCATAGTTTTGGTGAAACTTGCTTTTAGTTTTGGTGAAACTTTCGTTTTAGATAATGAGTAGCGTTAATACCCTAGTATATTCAGCTTCCCTTTTTCATATGGGCTCAGGACTGGCATTGATGTACAAATTCTTAGCATAATTAATGTGCACGCATTTCATCAGTCACAATTAGACAAACATACATACACCCATAACTGCTATCACACACAAGATGCATGAAAACGCACAAACGCACACATATCTATTATTAGGCTTAATTTATGTCCCTGTATATGAGGGCGATCAATTGCCTGTCTCCTGCTGGTACCGCGTGGCCCACCCACCAACACCCGACCCCATAAATATTCGGTAGATTGCTTTACGTAAGGCGTACCGCCTTGAGATATTGACGTCATTAATTGATGTGCCCACCGAATAGCGAGTGATGCATCAAGATTTTCTCCTAATGATGGCCTGAGAGAGATATTGGCCATTCGTACGTTAGCCTAATTGGAGCTCTCCATCCGAAGGTGTTCTGGGTGTAAATTCCAACGCTGGCGCTATTTACCAGAAAAGGGAAAGATTGTTCAATAAGAGAGTTATTGTGTTTTAAGTTTTCTTCCATGACGTGAGTGTCTTCTTTTCACCAATGTCGTTGCGAAATGTTTCGACATATAATGCCTAACTGTAATTCAATGCTGCTCATAGCAGATGTTTTTAGGCGCAGCTTTCTGGCGAATTTTCTAGCCTCATACACCTTACTTATTTTTGAACTAGTCTCACTTGGCCGTTCTTCTTCTGAGATTTCAAATCAGCATCGCAGAGTTGAATATGATTTTGAGTATTAGTGTGAGAAACACTAACATCTTGACACAAGGTACACAAAAGTAAAAAAACAAAAAAACAAAAAACACCGAAGAAGAAAAAAAGAAAAAAACAAAAGCACATGCAGACCTAGGCGTTCTACTGTACATCAGTAAAAGCAAAAGCTTGATCAAATAAAAAGCCTCAGAAAAGAAAACTTGAAAAATGAGGTAATATTGAATGTGTACTGAACAAAGGCCAGGAAAATCAAGGAATATATTTACATAGGCCTATGACAGTTCCCTGCCTTGTTTGAAGAATGACTAAAATGGCTTATGTATATGCGTATCGAAAGAAAACTTGTAAATGTTGCCTATGGCAACCGGGCTCTGAACTCAATAACATGTTTTAGGCTACAAAAATCATGATGCTCAGTTTAATTTTCAGCTAAAATGACTAAAAATAAATAAATTATAGATAGAAAGGAAAAAATAAGAGTACGTAGTACCTTCGCTGATAGTAGTCAACACCAAGTGGAAATGGGCATCTGACAGCTGCTATTCCTACGTAGTTTGAACATTTTTGACTCTCAACCATTCCGTCGAGAGAGAGAGAGAGAGAGAGAGAGAGAGAGAGAGAGAGCGGGTACATCAGTCATTCCTGGCCTACCAAAGAGTTTTCAAAGGCCCTAATTGGAACGTGTCAAGTACATGCTTAACGAAACTAATATATTTAAAGACATCTCGGCTCGTGAATCACACTTAAAGATGCTCTGCCCGAAAGACATTAAAACTTTTGGTTCCCGAAAGATGACGTTGGCTTCAATAATTCTTCATGAAAGAACTGGAGTCATATGGGCGTATGGAAAGACACTGTAAATCTTAAGTAACTCGAATAGATAACACCCGCCCCCCGCACTTTTTTTTTAAAGAAATATGAAGGATATTCATCTTTTATAGAGAGGGCAGAATGTCAATTACTGTTTTACAACAATGATCAATCACAGAGAGTTTTAAATCTAAACCTTACTCATCCTTGGGGAAGTTACGAAGACATGAGCAGCTTTATATTTTATTTAGTATACTATAGACATAGAAAGACGTTCAATGTAATGTACAGTTAATCTGTTGCCTAAAAATCTCTATCAAAGGAAAGCAGCTATATTATGTAGCTTAATTAAGTATACACTATTAGTACCTAATTAATTCCTAGACGAAAATGGTAGCAGTAAACTTATTTCCCCATTAAAATTTAATACGTTTACGCTTCAGCATAGGTCTAAGGATAATTTATATGATTCAAGCCACGCAGGTGGGAAGATATTTTCTCCGATATATTAATAATTAAGAAGGATAAGTTCATTAGTAGTCGTGGTCTAAAATTAGGTGATTTTATCTTAGAACTTTGGGTGGCCTCGAAACATTCGAATTTTTAAGCCAAATAGGCACCTGGAAAACTTGGAAAAAATCAGAAAAGAAAGCAGAGATGTTTTGATACTTGAATCAACCCAAAATATTTTGCCCTTAAAAACGTTCAACAATGTCACAATTCTTAGGCCCTAGCTCAGGAACTAAGCAGCTCTTAGTCTTATATTGTATTGTCCTTTGTCATGAGAACGATCATGCATTTCTAAGGACAATTATTATTTTGCATCATCGCCAAAAGCGTTTAGGAACCACTGGAATATTACGTAAGAAAGTTACCGTAGAAATAGCGTTGTAATAAAACTATTTCTGCATAGACACCCCTTAGATGCTGGCTTTCTTATGAAAGCATTATAAATCATTTGTTTACTTATGTTTGATTCGTAAGAACTGACTGGTTCCTTAAATTTTCACCTCAGGCATATGTGTAATTTTGTGCCTTACGGAGCTTTTAGATACGGAGAGTATTTTCCCCTCGAAGGTTTGATGAACCCCTCTGTGTTCTGCCCTGCATGATTCCTATAACGGGTGCTGTTCCAATAGAAAAGTCGATCTTTTCTCGTAGACAGATCCACGTCTCATGTTATTTCTGCGTAACTTCTCGTTTTCTTATGTGATTTTTTCTTCCCGCCCGTTTTCTATAAGACCTTAATAAATATACTGACCGCTAATCTGTTCATCCCCGAAGGTTTTAGTATAAACATGTATTTAGTGGATTATTTGTGTCTACGTTTTTGTGGCTTCAAACGCTAACATGACACGCTAGGGCGCTCTCAGGGAGTCAGTGAGCGTTGTTGCCATTATAATATCATTTTATTGCTAATTCCTGAACCGTAAGTTTTAGGGGAACATGTACAGTAATTCCCCTTTATGATAGTACGGTTAGATCATTTTTTTAAATATATTCAAATCTGAAAATGAACTTTGAACGGTAAAATGAAATTTATCCAAAAGATGTGAATAGCGTGTATAGAGAGAATTTGAGGTTATTCACTTTTCTTTAATTCTATTGAGACAAAGCTTGATCAGTTAAATTAGCACTTGACACCTGCTTTTGTATAGAGGGCTGAAAATAAAAAGGACTTTTGACTTGATTATGATAATATTGATATTCATTTTCATTATTGCGTGACTAGAAAATATTCACGAAGAATTCTTCAGATTTTTTAAAAAGTAAATAAGCTTATTTAGGCCCACGGAGCATTTATGATATATCTGTAACTAGAAACTTTCTACACGGAAATTATTACTTAATTAAGGATTGCCTAATGGTAGCTATCGAGGGAAAATATGACGAAAAGGTAATGTCTATCCGTAAAAAGAAATAAATAAAAAGATTTAAAAAAGAGGATGTAGGGTAAAATAAACATTAACTAGAGAGAGGAGAAAGGCCATTAAAGATGATGGCATTGTATGGTCTGAGGTAACAATGGACAGCAACAGCAACAGCAACAGCAGCAGCAGCAGCAGAGCCGTTCGGAAACGAAGCTCATCCCCAGGTGATCTCGAGAGATGAACGCGACAGGCTAATGATGACAAACGATTACATCAGATGCAAAGAAAGAGACGGGCTCTGAGCCGCCGCCAGACGTTCGTGTAATCCGGCAATCTTGTTATTCAGCGTAAATGGTGTTCATCTTCTCCCTCGAATGCCCCCTATATGATTTCTCTTGGAGGCTACTCAAAAAAAAAAAAAAAAAAAAAGGCGGGGGGGGGGGTGCGTAGGGGGGGAAATGAGGGCAGGGGCGGGGGTTGGGGGGGAATGTCTAGGGTCTTAAGACGCGTCATGTTAGAAGAAAGTGAATGTAAGCATGGTTATCGTCTCTCTTTCTCTCTTTCCATATAGTATATGGATATATACAATATATATACATATATATCTATATATATATATATATAATATATATATATATATATATATATATAGATATACTATATATATATCATATAATATATATATGTATATATATATGTATATATATATATATATATATATATATATATATATATATATATAGTATTATAAATATACATATATATATATATATATATATATATATATATGATATATATATATATACAGTAAAACTCTCGTTATCCATGGTCTAATTAGTTTCCAAAAATGGTTGTGGATATCAAAATCACTGTTATGAAACACAAATTTCCCATAAGAATTAATGGTAAACCAATGTAATATAGACCTAACGCTAAAGTTTTATTTATACATTACCTAAATGCACTGTACTGAACTTGAAAGAAATATGTACAGGTATTCTCTTACTTACGATGGGGTTAGGTTCCAAAAAACCCTTCGTTTGTTGAAAAAATTGTATCTCGAGTATAGCTTAGCCTACACTAGGGTAATTAGTACCATCTTCACATATACCTGCCTATACTACATAATATAGTTACTCTATGCATACATAGTATAGAAATTATTGATATCAGTTAATTCTCTCAGTTCAATGTATATTGACTAATGATAATTCAGTACAAAGAGAAATGGAATAAAATTAACAAGAGTTAGCCATGCGTACACTATGATAATCAAATGCATATACAGTAGCCTAGCCTACATTATATTCAATTATTATTGGCTAATTCTGGATGTTCAAAGCATTCTGACGTATGATAATTCAGTACAGAAAGAAATTGAACACGTAACGAGAATCAGGTCGTATAATAATTCAGTAAAAAAAGAAATTGAATAAGAAACGAGAATCAAATTCGGTACGACTTCGACATAATTGAATGGTGTCAGGCTTGCTGATAGCTACGTATAATTATGAAATATAAAATGTGCATCTTTTCCCTGAAGTATTTTTAAAGTTATACATTACTTTGCTTTATCCTGTAATATTGTATGTATCCTCATATTATTGTATTATAGAATACTAACATAGCGGTCAATGTTTTGTTTTGGAAATCAGCTGATGGCGAATACTAGTTTATTTTGCTTTATCCAACTCAATTCTCAGCGAATGTTCTTGCTCCTAGTTAGCATAAATGAATATCTAGATACTTTTCTTATATGGAACAAAGTCGTTTTTCGTTATACGACGTGTTTTTAAGCCAAAATTTGACTTTAATACGTTTCATTGTGAAATAATTATTTTTACATTAATAGATTGCGTAAAAATCCAGCGATTCCGTTAGTTATTTTCACTTGTTTTCGTCGTAAAACGAGCTTTGCATTATTTGTCTTTTATCGATGTGTAAAGAACAGTGAAATGTGCTCTTTGAATTATGCCAGTAGTTTTGATTAAAATAATTTTCTCTCAGTTTTATCTAAGGTTGTGTTTAAATTCATTTCAAAGTTTGGGAGTTTTATCCATGCTTGAATATTATTTTATCAGCTTCAGCTACAACTTGCAGTTTAAATCTAACAGTAATGCCCTGAGGATCTCACAGCAAGTAAAGTTATTACATAAAATCATATCAGTCCTATTCTTCATAACACCATTTATAACCTAACTATGGTTATTGTTTACTATCGTACAATGGTTGGAATACAAGCAAAATGGATGTTCTTGTTATCGGATTCGGTTGTACTTAGCAAAAAAACAAGAAAAAACAATACTTTCATCATCCTCTTGAACTTTTTTGAACTTATTATACTTAGAAGATGGCATAAAGATATGGAGGTAAAGAAGTTGGGTGATTGTAATTTGGCCTCTCTTAAGTTTAATATTTAAGGATTCAGTGGGATAATTCATAAACAAAATATGCAGAACATTATTGGAACTACCAGGCATTTTAACAATGTACACACGAAGTTTTCAGAGCAATTTTTATGTTTTGAACCGTGCTGTTCAGCTAAAAAAAAAATTTCCTGTTTATGAAATCTATATTTTAATTTACTGTTATCGCGTTGTAACAAATTTGCAATTATCAAATATGCGGATAACGAGAGTTTACTGTATATATATATATATATATATATATATATATATATATATATATATATATATATATATGTATATATATAACTATATATTTTCTCAATCCGATATTTTATTTTCATAATTTGCAGCTATCTTTCTTTTCTCAAGAAAAATTCAAATAGTATAATTACATTCGGTCCTCTCTCACTCTCTCTCTCTCTCTCTCTCTCTCATTGCTTATGAATAGTAAAATCCTTAGCTCAACGTCACAAAAAAAAATTAATGGTAAGATACGATAATCTCCATTTTTGCCTATTCCGCTACTGCTTCTGATGGTGCAATAATTTGGATTGATAATTCAATTCTCGATATTAATTTTCTGCCAAATAGTACAGCTAGAAAAAACAGTCCTTTAAATCTGCGAAATTTACTCTTTGTTTTCCTCTTCATTTCAGCGACAAATTCATTTAGCCGATTGATTACAAATTCAAGCAATACAAATATGGATTCTCTAATTCGTTTTACATTGTTTAATTGTGTCCAATGGTTTCTCGTTAATTTTTACTTACTTGGGGAGTAAGCCTACAAACTACTTTGTTGTTGTTGTGGGGGTAGGAAAGGTCTATGGAAGTGGCTAAAAAGGTCTGAAATAGGTGCTTAGTGTTGAGCTAAAGATACAGGAATTTTAAGATAGGATATTTATGACTTATTTCTTAGAAAGAAAATGTAAAAGATAAATAATGTGCATTTTAAACAGTGCAGAAAAATTACTTGTAAGTTGATACAGTGTATTTATTTTAATTTTCG
>NC_061108.1:107327028-107329528 GCF_015104395.2 Macrobrachium nipponense
GGAAGTTGTTTTGCCTGATGCTAGTCAGGACAGTGTCTCGCACTTACCTTGGTGGTGGGTAGGAGCATAGGAAGCCTGCAAGCTGTTGGGTGTTGGTCAGGATATGCCTTGTTATTTGAGTGACTGATTCTTCACTTCCTTCGTAACTTTGTCTTAGCTGTTGTGTTTCTGGGCAGTGTAATATGTAGTGTTCCGGTGGTTCTTCTGTAATCGTTTCGCAGTATTGACATGGTTTGGGGTCACCTTCTATTCTTTGCCCTGTGCATTGGTATCCGAGTCTTAGCCGATGTGCTATTACCGCTAGTGCTCGTGCCATGTTCTTTGGTATGCTGTGTGGTTGCAGTTTTGTGGTGTCTACATACCATTTTGCAGTCTTGGAGCCTCCAAAGATGACTCTCCTGATTTTGCCTTCTTCTTGTGCTTGCAAGCATGCTGCTGCTATGCTTTTCAGTTGAGTTAGTGTATAGTTGATTTTGATGTTGACATTGTTTATATGTAGCCCGCTTTTTGCCAGGGAGTCTGCTTCCTCATTTCCTTGTATTCCTGCATGGCTCGGGATCTAGTTGAGAGTTATTTGTCTGTTTCTGTTTTGGTGGAGTTTTGCCAGTGCCCATATGCTTGTTAGGAGTTTAATGTTTTCTCTTGCTTTCCCTTTTGTAATGGCTTGTATTGCTCCTTTCGAGTCAGTATGTACTGTAGTGTTCCCCAGTCTGTGTTGGGAGTCTTCCAGTGCCTTGGCGATGGCTATGAGCTCTGTCTGTAGTGTGGAGGTGTTGACAGAGGGCCTCCAGCTCCCTTTGAATGTTGTTGACTAGACTCCTGCTGCTGCCGCTGGGACATTGAGGTCTACTGATCCATCTGTAAAGTATATGTTTGTGGCAGTTGTCATTTGTATTGCTTCTTGTGCTGGAAGAATTGTGTAGTTTGTGTTAAAGGGTTCTGGTTCCCAGGGAGCTGGTTCTGCATATTCATTGAAGGGGGTGTCTTCTCTGATGGCTGCTGCATGATTTTGCATGCCTTCTCTTCTTAGTGTATCTAGAAGGTTGCCAGCATATGTTTTAGGAAGGTTTAGCTCTTCATGGAGATTAATGTATTTCTTGATCTCCTTTTTGAGTGGACAGTTCCTGTCATTTTTTAAGGTTTTTAGCAGGATGGTTGTCTTTCTCTGATCCATCCTATGTGTTAAAGACTGTATTTTTGTTTCATGTCTCAGGATGCATAGGTTGGTCCACACTGGTGCTCCTGTAATGAGTCTTAGGGCATTGTTTTGGATTACTTCAAAACTTTTTTGCTCAGTACTTGTGAGATTGGTGAGAACAGGTGCAGCATACTCTACTGTTGATCTTATTGTCTGTATGTAGAAAATTCTGAGGGCATGGTATACGGCTCCCTGCCTAAGCGAGGTGATTCTTTTCATGGCATTTTGTCTGCATTTGATTTTTTGCTTAAGTGTTTCTGTCCCATCAACGCTACCGCGCCGCTCAGGAGGTCTAGACGGCTGCAGGACTTGTAGCATCGCAACCATCGACTCAGAGAAAGTGGCTTGAGACCTGGCTCAAGTCACCAGTGAAAACGAAGACTCTCCGCCACCAGCCAATAAGAGATCAGCAGGGGCAGACCCCCTGCTGTCAACCCCAAATACAAGGAGGACGGACACCACACCAAGATCAGTCAACCCTCAGCTTCCCAGCCCGAGGATGTCTGTCAGCTCCAGACGAAAGCTAGCTTTAAGAAAGAGAGAGAGAGAGAGAGAGAGAGAGAGAAAATCGTTAATGACTTTGGTGACTATGGTATCATAGTTTATCTGTAAAATTCAAATATATACACATATTTTGACACTATTTGATCATGACCTCTATAGGCTTTCTACTAGCCTGTTTAAGTAGCACGGAAAAAGCCGCTATTTGTAAAATAGAGAAGAATCTTTACAAGTGTAACGCTGCTGAAGTAGCCATTACTTTTTATAAAGTATTAATATTATTATTATTATTATTATTATTATTATTATTATTATTATTATTATTATTATTATTATTATTTTCTTTCTTTTTTGGTTTATCACAGTCCTCCAACTCGCTGGCTGGTATTTATAGTGTGGGGTTATTATTATTATTATTATTATTATTATTATTATTATTATTATTATTATTATTATTATTATTATTATTATTCACAAGATGAACCTTATTCATACGGAATAAGCCCACAGGGGCCATTGATGCGAAATTCAGGCTTCCAAGGATTTGATGTTCATTTGAACGAAGCATCACACAAAAGATAACAGGAAATAAAGAATTAAGAGATCAATTTTAAGAAAATAAAAAAATGATCTAATTAATAAATGAATGGACACAAATGTAGGTAAGTGGTGAAATGCAAGGGGAATTGCTTCAGACGATTGTAAGACAAAGAAGGAAGAATTAAAAGGCAAAATACGACAAGCGAAAATGGATGGAGCCACTCAGTGTTTCTTAAATGTTTTCCACTGAGGCTACGACTC
>NC_061108.1:107334528-107342028 GCF_015104395.2 Macrobrachium nipponense
AAATTAGATGGCCTATTTGAGGCAGAGGGAACGCCATTTGTACTGAATAACAAGATTGCGGGATTTTGCGAATATCTAGAAGCTCAGACTACGTCTTTCTTTACGTCTGACGTTATAACTTGCCGTCACAAGACGGCTTTGTTTATTTATAAGATAGCTGGAAGACGGAGTTTACGTTCGAAATGAAGTTAGCAATGCTAAACTCAATGGCATTTTTTTTTTTAATGTTTCTGTTTATTCAATTAGTTTTTTTGCTCTTTATCTAATGGATGATTTTAGGCCCATTCTTTAAAATTGGATATGTGAGATATTCATATGCTTCCTTCTTTACATCCCACTCTATTTCGGTGGAATTTTATTTATTACCATTTGGGCTTATTTTATTTTCTTTCATCAATAGAAGTTACTGCCCCTTTAAGATAATTATTCATTTTGATACGGTCATGGTCCTATATGATTAGTTTTAAAATCTTTGTTTCATATTTTTGTTGTTTGATTACATATTATTATTATTATTATTATTATTATTATTATTATTATTATTATTATTATTTCTTATTCATTATTTTAATTGTATTATTATTATAAGAGACAATATATAACTCTTACTTGATATTGGCCACTAGCACTACAATCTTTTTCTTCGAATATTAGTTCTAGTACTTAACCCAGCTATCATAATTGCCAACCTAATTAGAGCTCCTACGTCTGGAAGATCGCTATTTGAAAAGGCCCAGCAACAGCGTTAAAAAGAAAAAAAAAAAAAAAAAAAAAAAAAAAAAAAAATCAAAAAAAAAAAAAAAAAAAAACGTTCTTAGCTCCTTCAGAGAATCCTGTGAAATAATGTTTTCCTCGCGATCTTGCCCCAGTTGAAATTGGGTAGTCGTCGGAACGACTCCTTTGATGTCGGTCGCTTCAAGTGGCGAAACTAATTATGCTTTGGCAACAGGGGTACCGTACCAAAGAGGGATGGGGGTTTGGGTGGGGGGGTGGGGTTCAAGTCAGTCACTCGTTATCGCTTCATCAATTGGCGGTAGTTGTTACGGGAGCATTTTGTAATTCTTGAGAAATAGTAACTTGTGGAAGACCCTAGACTCTTGACTCTGTAGATATTTTACAGCATAATCGGCATCATTCAGATTTCTAATCGTTCTGCCTTCCATTTTACGATCTGAATTGATGATGTGGTTATGTAAAATTTAATATAATTTCATTCATTCCATTTGTTTGTCATCCGAAAGCATGCTGATGAATGTGTAATGTAAGATAACTTCAAGGTAAATTACTTTAGAGCAAATGGATGTTCTGTATAAACGAATAATTTATGAAAACCAGTTCACTGGGGGTTATAAAGACTTGTAAATTATTGTTAATATCGAGAGTGAGAGAGAGAGAGAGAGAGAGAGATAGAGAGAGAGAGAGAGAGAGAGAGAGAGAGAGAGAGAGATTATTTGACACTTGTTTTACTGCCGTTTGATACATATTCAAAGGCGTGCCTCCAATAATATTACAGACTAAACAAAATTCCTATTCAGTAGGTTTTATTAGTCCTAACCACTTCTCATCATTGATGGCAACTTTTCCTAGACGAATAAGAAAAAAAAAAAAAACTCCCTCAAACCTTCATTAAGTAAATTTTATTGAGGAAGGTTCCAAGTAAAATTTCCCCGGCTGAGTGCAACATTTCTTCAAGGTCCCTGAATATGACGTTTACAGATCAAAGGCGAAGGCTCTCACGGGCAGAACTTTGAACTTTGATTAGGCGATGGCATAGTTTTCTAAGACATATTGGTTTACCACGTTCAGATGCCAAGACAAAGACTGGAGGATCGAAATTCTGGATGGTATTTTATTTAGTCAGAATTCCGTGAAGCTTTCGAGTGAGATACGAACTAATAATAACAAGCCTTATAAATCTAAAGTAAAAAACGAAAAGCGATCTATTTATCGGGTCTTAAATCATCAAAAATATCTGTTGGTATCAGAGGAATTGATCTTTAAAATCTCTCTCTCTCTCTCTCTCTCTCTCTCTCTCTCTCTCTCTCTCTCTCTCTCTCTCTCTCCTACACATACCATGAAAGTCGTATTATTCCATTATATTCGAGTTAAAGAATTTTATTTTATTTTACGGATGATTTCCGTTATAATTTTGTATTATTATAGAAATAGCAAGGCGTACATTATTTTTTTAATGCAAGAAGGTATTTGCATTATTCTTTATACTACCAAAATATGATTTATCTCTATAGGTAGCTAATGAGTTGGCTTGACTCATATTACATACTGGTTTACATATAGCAAAGGAGCTCCTTAGTAGTACTCGATATTTGCTATTAGTTTAAAAAGTGAGTTAGCATTGGCTAGATGCAGAAATGCCAAGATGTTTCATAAGCTACCTCCAGTCATTGTCCGTGGATTCTAATAGCTTGTATTTTATATAAAAGAAAATGAGATCTGTGCAGTATGGCAAGGTAAAGTTAGTATTTACCAATGCGAATTTCCAATTTTCAAAAATAAACATAGCTGTAAATTGTAAGAGTTTCCCATTGCAACCATATTCTAGATGGGACTGCAGAACTCAGACATGCGTTTTCTATTTAAGGCCAAACTACTCTTTTTGGTCTTGCCCTTTCATGACTACACACAACATATTTCAGAAATGTGATTTACCTTATGGTAAAACTTCATTCAGTTAAAAGCTTCATATTGCATAGCTCTTAAGCCATGGAGTGAAACTCCCTGATTGCATAGTTTTCTACGGTACTTGTTATATGTTTGAAATGGCCTACCCGAAGTGCAACTCACGATGACAGCTTTGAGAAGCAAACGACCCAGACCCAGAGAAATCTCAGAGATCAACACCCACTGGTAGCCTACCGAATCCAAAATAAAAGATAGCACATTATTACGTGCAGTTTCCGTTGTAATTCTTCAGTTTTTAGTGTAATGTCATTTATACAATTAAAAGCCGCTACTTATCATAAATTATAAAATATAAGCTAATTTCCTCTAAGTTCGCTTTAGCGTTCTTGGATTTCAGAGTTCTTCATTATTTAAATTATTTCTCACCGTTAATGGTGCTCCTTTCCATAATGGATAAAGATGTAAATCATATGCATCTTTCGTCCACATCACGGAGTCTTGTTATCAAATTGAAAATGTATCCTTGATGCATTTTAAGTATAGCTTTTAACATCTTATCAAGACTGGAATTTCGATCATGAGCGTCAGAATTTACACAAAAATTTACATGTATATATATATATATATATATATATATATATATATATATATATGTATGTATATATGTGTGTGTGTGTATGTGTATCAAGCTACAAATATGGTTTAATACAGAATTCGCCATACATTGGGAAATACTTACCTTAGAGTGTATTCAGAGTGAATACAGATAACCTCTTTCTATCTTGATAATTTAAGTATATATCAATAAATAACACTTACTACAGAGGTCAGACTTGGACCCTTTGCTCACCATGAACCCAAATCCACACACACACACACACACACACACAAAATTGAAATTACATAAGTTACCGGATTCCTCACATTTGCAAGGTTTTGTTAAAGAGAAACTTCCGCCAGTTAGATTTTTATCGTCTTATTTTGATCTTGGATAATAAGTCAATAGAAGTTTGCACAATCATATCCAAACGTAGATATTTCTATTTTAAAACAAGATTACTTTTAAAAAGTTAACCTTACACTTACTGTCGTTTAATATTATTATTATTATTATTATTATTATTATTATTATTATTATTATTATTATTATTATTATTATATTATTATTATTATCATTACATATGGAACTTATGTAACACAGTAAGGATATATTTTTTAAGTCATATTTTGAATCAAAGTACAGTTAATAGTTTGCAGCTAGATTCCGATAACTCTCAGTAATATTGGATTTCGAGTTCATATGCCATCTTGACCCTGAATGTATTCTATGCCTCCACAGGTATCTTATTTCCGTGTTATAGATCAGTAACTTAATAAAGCTGTTTTGTATCGGCAAAATAATTTTGATTTCATTTGTCTATAATGATCGTGACTTCTTGAATGACTCCCAGCCCAGCGGGCTTGATATCGACGTTCGTCCGTAATAAAATTGATGGACATCCATTTCCTTTGAAAAGATTACACATTTACGTGAAAGTTCAACCCCTACTTACCTTTGATTGGAAAACTTGAGCAATGAAAAAACTCATTCAATATTGTATTCGGTGTGTGTACAGACACACAGACGTGGAAATATGTGATGGAATATTTCATTACATTTATCTTAGTATATTTAGAGATAAACCACGGTTTAGTGAGTTACGTCCAATAAGGCAAAGCACGGTCCTTTTAAGACATGTGGAGAAGGAAAGGATTTTTTAGTCTTATAATCATTCTCGAAACCACCGCTCTTATTAGAACACATGATTAAAGATCGTTAATATCTAACTAGACTCCACCCTCCAATTCCTTTTGGTGAGCAACTCTCTCCCAGAGCTTCTAGTTTTAACTGAAAAGAATTAAGTTACTTAGACGCACAAGCGAGTAGCAAGTTTTTATTTTCATGATACCACAAAAGAGAAAAAAAGATAAAACTGTGATTCTATACTTAATTTTCAATGAAGTTTTTTTTTCACTAAAGTCTTATTTACGATCTATGAACTTATATCATCCTTCTCGAATTATATAGTTTCAATGTTCATCCAATTTTCATAAATTGGAACCATTTTTTCCTTTCATCAGCTTTCATCTGGCTGAAACTTCAAATGGGGTCATAATAGGGACCAAGGGATCTAAGGTTATAAGGTCTTCATGAGAGAGAGAGAGAGAGAGAGTTACAAGGCTTAGGATGTCTCAAAGACTATTTAGTCCATCCGAGGAGACATCGTGTGCGCACTTATCTGTAGGAGCAGGTTTTACTGTTCATTCACTGCGTCCTAATGATTTTGTCTAACTTTCTTTTAAACTCTTCCACACTGTTGCTGTTTACAACTTCTGGTGGAAGTTAATTAATTCCATGTGTCACATATCTTGTGTGCAAAGAAGTTCCCACAATGGGATGTGTTGTATCTCTTCAGTTCTAGAGAGAGAGAGAGAGAGAGATCACAGCATCGCTTTATTAGTGATAATGACATGAGGATATCGACCTTATGATTCTAATAACAAAGTAACTTTGTAGTCTCCTTTAGTATAATACTTAACAGTTACTGTTGAAAAGAAATTGAATATAAGTAACGTCAACTTCGAATCCTTCTTTATAATTTACAAAGCTGACGCTATTGGATTTAGGGCTTAGGACATGAATCACACTACCAGTGTTTGCTCAAAGGGGCAGTAAACGCAAGGCATTGACCCTGCGCTCTACCTTCTTCCTCTTTTACTTGGTCTTGGGACCGCCTTGACAATATAAAGTCTCGTCGCAGGCTTAATGGAGTTATTTGTTGCTCAGAATAAAACAGAAAAATACGTAACAGAAAAATTAAAAGGGGAATTTACAAGAGAGACGAGGAGTAAGATTATGATTACAATACATATACCAAAGTAGTCAAACAATTTAACATTAGGTGCTCATTTGCAACAGAAAGAGCAAAGTAGCCAGAAAAAATGTATTATGAATGGATCTTGAATTGAGGGGAACCATAAGAATATTGAGTATATTTTGTGACATTATTAGGATAAATGATAGAATGATGTCAATCCATTATTCTTTGCAGGTTCCTTTTACGATTCTATAACGGATTAATTGTTATTGCTCAATATATTTAGTAGGATTTCCAAATAAGTACAGCTTAAATCAAAACGCCTAATTGCTTCATTTGGTTCGTGAAATGAGTATTTTGGATCGAGGAATACAAATATTTTGCTCAGCATATCTACTAGCAAAGCAAAATATAGATATATTCTGATAATAGTCATAAATATAGTAAGTATTTAAGTACTAGGGCCAGAACCACCAGAAATGGTTAGAATGCTATAGAGTCAGTTATGCTCTCTTTGGCATGAATGAATCGTGAAAATTAGCTTGGAAGATGCTGAAAGTGAGGATAAAACTTCAGATTAGGTTAAAGAATCAGCAAAGTGCAACCATTTAAACATTTAAAATGCAACAGTTACGAGTGATTATTGCCCAAGCATTTTGGGATGATTGCGCTATTAATTGACTTAGAGATCCAAGTATAACTTTATGACATCTTAGAAGTTAAGCGTGAATGTAAAAAAACTGTAAGTTGCATATTCAATTTCTCGTTTTTGTTGTTGTTGTTGTTTTTATTTTATCAGTTCAAAATCCAAAATCCCTTTTGCGGCATTCTGCTCCTGGAATGTGGCTCTATCAACTCGATGATTCTTCAAAAAACCAAAATCTCTTTACCAAGTTTTCTTAAGAACCAGAACCACTTTAAAGCTAGGATAATTATGGCCCATATTTGGAGAAGAGTGCTGCCTTAGAAGGGCCACCAAGGACATCAAACGCTATCGGTCTCACCTCTATCACGGCTTCTTGCAAAATGTTTTCCCCTTCGATCTCTCCCCAACTGAAACTGGCAAGTCCTTGGAACGCGTTCTTTGATGTCTGGCGCTACAAGTGGCGTAACTCATTTGGCCTTGGCGTTACAGAAACCGAAGGCAAGAGACATAGTCACTCGCAGTCTAGTTACGTCAAGTGCGGGGCTTGTTGTGAAAAGGTTTTGGCAACTGAAGCGAAATGGTGAGAGGATTAGGAACCTGAATCTGGATTTGTGGAAGTTTTATTTGCTTCCTTAGGCTGTTATTATCCCCAGTTGTTTGTCTTTTTAAGTTTCCATTCTCAATATTTGAATCGTTAAATGCACAATGTCAGAAAATTGAATAGAGCAGGAATGTTGATTAGTGAACTCCAATGAAAACTGTAACACGAAAGAAACATCATATATAATTCGTTGAATACCAAAGTAATTCAAAGAAATCAGTCTGGTGATGATACAATGATAGATAATATTTAGTTTATCAAATGAGAGAGAGAGAGAGAGAGAGAGAGAGAGTGACGGTTAAATTACCATTTGTTTTCATTCGAAATAGCATACCTTCGAAACGCTTATAGAATAAACTGTTTAGCGAGTATTAATTCTCACTATTTCCCGACAAGAAGGATACATTTTCGAACGAGTACGATTAGGAAACACTTCTAACAGTTCTTATAACTGCATTAAGCAATTTGATTACCGAATATACCAAATCATTTTTCACTTGGCCGACTGAAGTGTTAAATTTGATGCTTCTAGATGAAAGCAAGAGACTCTTATTTAAGAAAAACTGGTATTATTCAAATGTCATTTGAAATATCGGCTTGCCTACCATATGATGGGCACATGTAGTATTCCTAAAAGTACGAATAGTCGTTATAATAACATTTTATAAATCTCTCTCTCTCTCTCTCTCTCTCTCTCTCTCTCTCTCTCTCTCGTTCTTTGTGTTTCAGTTAAAGTTACCGGCAAAATTCAG
>NC_061108.1:107354528-107364528 GCF_015104395.2 Macrobrachium nipponense
TTCTAAGGGACCGGCTGGACCAAAAAAATAAATAAATAAAAAATAAAGGTAAAGTGAAGATGGTCATTCTCTCTCTCTCTCTCTCTCTCTCTAGTGGTTTATTTCTTTACTCTTTTTCCTCTTTATATCAGAAGTTTTAGATTTCATGTCTCAATTTTCCTTATGGAAATAACTTAAATAGCCAGCATTAAACTTTGCCAACGATACTAGTAAGAGGAACATGAAATGAGATTAGGTCTCTCTCTCTCTCTCTCTCTCTCTCTCTCTCTCTCTCTCTCTCTCTCTCTCTCTCATATGGCTTATTTCTTTACTGTTTTTCCTCTTTGGAACTGAAGATTTTAACTTTCATCTCCCAATTTTTCTTATGGTAAAATTAAGCTCTCTCTCTCTCTCTCTCTCTCTCTCTCTCTCTCTCTCTCTCTCTCTCTCTCTGCTACAAAAGCGAAATGGTCACGTGAACATTTACTGAATTAAACGGGTAGAGTTGGGACACTGCAAGTAATAAAACAAAGAGCTGGGTTTGTGTGTGTTTCGTGTAGAAAATCTATGTGATTCAACTACCTTTATTTTTGTCAGTTTCATTGTCGCTGTCGTTGACCTGATAATTCGAACCAATTGCATTTGATTAATTTTGTTTTGGAGACGTTCCGCTCAAAAAAAAAAAAAAGAATACCCGACATGAAATTTTATATATATATATAAATATATATATATATATATATATATATATATTATATATATATATATATATATACTATATATATATATATATATATATATATATCTATATTTGGGGGTTGGGGGCAAACAAATTCTTCCCTGTCAAGTAACGCTCTACCTAGGTGACTGCTATGTCAAATTACAAAGGTCATCTTTCGTTCAATAGATTTAGAATTGTTAAAAGTTATGTGGCTAGGACGCTGCCTTCATTGGCGAGAGAGCCCTGGTTCGAATCCTGAGAAAAAGGTCGATTATTTTAGCTGCGTTCCATTGAAACACGTAGAGGAGACCAGTAGATGAAAAGGTATGGGAAAACATAAACGTTTTAAAACAAACAGTTCGTTTTTACAGAAGGAATGAAAATTCGTATATAAAAAATAATATAAAAAAATAAGTGCTTTTTCTTATGTACAATGTACAATTATATTTCTTATGTACAATGTACAATTATATGAAAGAGATTGATAATCATTTGCAATCGTTAATTTCATAAATACATTTTTGTAAGAAATTTGTTTTTTTAACTTAAAACTTCTGAGATCAAAATAAATATTTATTACCAAATTTAAAGTTTTAAAAGCAGGCATATACGATTGTCCCTAAATATGATTATTATATCAACAGAGAACTTAGCATTAGCACAAACCGCCGAGACTGACATTTTCTTGAAAGAGGTCTAGCTGATTAGCATTCCACTGCACGGAGGATGAGAGAAAGAGAGAGAGAGAGAGAGAGAGAGAGAGAGAGAGAGAGAGAGAGAGAGTCAGAGACAGACAGACAGACAGACAGACAGACAGACAAACAGACAGACAGAGGGAAAGAGAGAGAGAGACAGAGGGAGACAGACAGACAGACAGAGATAAGAGGGGACTTGTGGTGTCAGTGACTTTCAATATTTGACCGTCTTCCTTCCCAAATCGTCGCTCAGATCTTGGTCTTTCTCATTTGGAGCCTCCAAGAGAAATGAGATTGGCTCTTCGAGGCAGAAGAGAACACCATTTCTTATGAAGAACAAGATTGCGGGATTATACGAATGCCCTGAACCTCAGAATACGTCTTTCTTTACTTTTGATGTTATCGTAAGTCATCATTAGCCTGTTCTGTTTATCTCTGAGTTTACCTGGGGATGAATTTCTTTTTTGGAGTGGAGGAATTATTCATATTTACCTAAGAGTATAATATTCTGCTTTCTCCCCTCTGTTTCTGCTCGCCAGTAATCTCTTCATTTAACAAAAATTATAATTTTTTGTCTTTCCTCTTGTAATCATCATTCCGGGCTTTTTTTCAGTAAGTTTACAAACTAATAACATAAGACTATATTATTTTGTCTTTCATCATTCGCATTTCGTGCACTCTGATAAAGGGTTCATCTTTAAAAAAAATTATTACAAGGCTTTCCTTGCTTATCTATGGCTATGGGTATCCAAGACTATTATGACTTCTCGAATGATAGGTCTTGTTCTTATTTGTATTATTATAATTTTGCCTCTGGGTATGATGAACGTATCAGGTAAGACTCATGGGAGAGGGGATTATCTGGCCTATCCTTTAAGGTCACAGACAAATTTCAAAGGTATAATTTATTATTTCAGATTTTCCGTTTTTTTTATGTAACTTGGGAGGTAGGTGACTCATTAAAATTAATATTCATTTTGCGCTAATTTCCTTTTTTACTTCGACGCGTTTTTCAACGTTACATGATAATTTTAAGGTTAGTATTCTATTTCACACTAATTTTAATGAAACTTTGTTTGTGGGAACCTTGGTTGTTAATAATCATTTCCCTACAATAATTTCCACTTTTACTGATTCATTTATCAAAGGCAGATTTCATGTCTGACAAGTGTTTTCTTTACAGTCTTTGTGTTGACGCATAATGATAAAAGTTTGGGATGAACCAGTAGCTTTAGTATATTGGGGGTAGTTCAGACCCTACAATTTTCTAAATCATAGATCGTTAACTCATACAAAACACTACCCCACTTACAGTACAATATTAAAATCCATATATGCAAAGCGTTTTCAACATATCATGCCGTGTAATCGTTATTTTTCTGTGCAATTGTACTCTGTACGTCATTTCAGTCTTCATTAATATTTCTATAATGGAACAGAGTCGTTGTAATCCTGTTAAATAAATCGTTTGTAAATGGATCGCGATGTGGCGTCCAGCGTATTGGATTTCTCGTAGTAATCCAGTTTCATTTTTGGCTTTGGCAATATTTGATTTGATTTTTACTGATATCATATCTCACTGTAACTTATGAATAAACTTTACAGAGATATACTCTGTCAGGAATTATTTCCCGCTGTGTTTTGTCGGACGCGCTAATTTGATTTTTTTTTTTACCCAGATTTTATATAGTTATATTAAAAATAAACATTTAATTTCAAGAAGTAATTTTGCGCGAATGTCATATTATTTGAGGAGTAGCTCTTCTTAAATATATGTAAATTGAAAATAAAGACATTTCTTTCATGATGGAGTGAAGAGTTTGTTGTTTTCTTCATAACGTTAAGATAACGGTATTTTTTTATCTTAAGAAACTAGAACAAGAAAAGATCAATTTAATTCTTGATTATGTCTTAGAGTATAACATTAACATGATAATAAGAGAGCTTGTTGTAGTCAGTCAATCATAGTAGGATTCTTTACGATTTGCCGGACCAAAGGCAAATCTATTATTATCATTATTATTATTATTATTATTATTATTATTATTATTATTATTATTATTATTATTATTATTATTATTATTATTATTATTCAGTAGATGAAACCAGATCAAATGGAACAAGCCCACAGGGACCGTTATCTTGAAAATCAAGCTTCCAAACAATATGGTGTTCTTTAAGCAGAATCAAGAGGAAGTAAAGGGAAATGCAGAAAGAAGAGAAACCACCTATTAAAAAACTACTTAATAAATAGATGAATAGATAGAAATGTATTATGATTCACGAGAAATCGTCACGTCTTGCATTTTCGCTTGAGCTTCTGCAGTTCCAACTCAACCGACATCCTCTGGGATGTGAAGAATAAAGGACCTCTGGAAATGAAAAGTTCGACAGCGAGGATAATATTTATTATCATAGAATTTGCGGTTAATCAAGACTAAACCTCACCAGTATCTCTAAAGAGTTTCCTGTTCTGGTGCCTTAGTCAAATAGATCTTCCCATCATCCTTTTACTTCTTTTTTGTCGTATCTATAATATAGGAAAAAAAGGACTTGCGACCCTTTGTCTACCCCGTTTATATCATTGACATTGCCAAATAAGATTTTATTAACAAAGGTTTGGAATTATGTCACAAGATTTTATTAACTAAAGCCTGGAATTATCATCACACTTCTCGAGTTATGGTTTCAAACCTCATCCAATTTTCATAAATTGGGATACTTTTTATTTTTTTCCTTCAGTCTTCATTTCTGTGTGAGACTTCACTGGTCATATAATAAGGGGTAGAGGATCACAGGCTATATGGCTGAAAGTCTTCTTCATGAAATACAGAGAGAGAAAGAGAGAGAGAGAGAGAGAGAGAGAGATACTCTGTAACCTTTATGGCAATAGAAACGGAAGTTCTTAATGTCGTTTTTCCCGTCAACAGTAATTTTAAAAATTCTCTCAGTAAATACTTAGGGCTAACTGAGGACGATGGACTCTCAGAAGTAGAAAATAAGTATGATGACCTAGTTGGATGTTTCTTGTTTCGTTTTGTAGGTCATAATTGGTAAACGAAACTAGATCTTGATGCTCGACTTCACTTATTTTACTTCAGATTTTCCCATTTATTCTAGTGTAATTTTCATTTCATTTTCGGTATAAAGTAAATTATTCGTATTCACCGAGATGAAAATATGAAATATATGTAATTCTGATAAAATTAATTATTGTAACATCAGCACTCAGCATTTCGGTGTAGTACTTGTTGATTGCATCAGGCAGCTAAGGTGTGTTGAAAGTTCAGCCCTTCGGTTGCAAGCCAACTTGGGACGGTCATGAGAATATAAACTCTCAAACCAGAGATCTAATTAAAGATTATGTTCTGGATTTGGAGCCAATGGAAATTGCTTCATTTCCGTATAGATAGTCTTGCTTAGCTTTGTCTATTCAAGCTACACTGTTGAGATTTGAATTCATGAAAGGATTATAATGACTCGCATTGTTTTTAAAGACTTATTTATTCGAAATATCCATTGCATAGAAAATGGCACCTTTTCATAGTCAAAGAAACTTAACAGATGTAGGCTGACTCGTCTACCCTGATTCTGTCAACATTCTGTCAGTTAAATCAAATAAACACCAAAGAAAATAATTGATTCTGTCTTTTTATTGGTTATGCAGACTCACATAGATACATAGATTTAGATCACTGATACATTCGATATTATTAGCTACTGGGAAATATTTAAACGACTCGATTTTGAAGGTAAGGGGAAAAGATCTGGAAGAGTTGTTGAAAGACAAAAGGTTTCCAGATGAATAAGTAATGAAAGAGTGACGTGTTTATGTTAGGAAAGTACAATCAGCTGCGTCACTGAAAATGCGACTCTCCAAATAGGTAATCTTCATAGTCCAAAGATTCTCACGTATTCACAATAAGGCAATTGCTTTACCCATTGACCTCACATCGGATATGCGCCTTCATTATATTAAGCTTAGCAAATGCACAACAATAAACTGCGGACACATTCCTGTCTAAACGTCGCTTTCCTTAAGTTAACTTCATAGACGATTAGTGATTCCGTAGCTTTTTAATTTTCAAAATACTTTCCCCATTTTGCATTACACCCATAACCACCTTGATACCACGTTAATTACGACTTCTACTTTTTGAAGGCCGACATTTTATAAGGACCAGCGCCAACATCAAGCACAGTCGTTTAAACTTCTATCATAACTTCTCGGAACAACTTTCCTTTCGATCCTGTGCCGTCTGAAATTGGTAAGTCGTCCGAACAAGTTGTTTTTGATGCCAGACGCTACAACTACTGAAAGTAATTTGACCTTGGCGCTGCAGTCACCGCTTGGGACAGCCCAGTCTCTCTCCCTACTTTATTTCGTTCTGGCTCCGTCAATGGGCCAGTGCTAGTTAGAAATCAAGTCATACAGCTAATGGCTTATCACTCTGAAGTTTGGATTTCAGACACATTATTTGCATAATCGCCTCATTTTGATTGCCTCTCGATTTTCTTTTCCGTTTTCTCTTCATTAAATTTATTGATTTTATCTTCCTTTTATTCGTATTTTATTCCTATTTGTCATTCATGGATATACCTTTAAAAATGGCGTCTAATAAGATAACTCCAAAGAACACTGATTCATAAATATTCGTTTAAACGAAACTTGTATTTAATATGAATCAGTTCACAGAGAGAGGAGAGAGAGAGAGAGAGAGAGAGCTAGAGCGAGAGAGAGAGAGAGAGAGAGAGAGAGAGAGAGAGAGAGAGAATGTTTGCATTTATTTGACTTTAGTCAAATGAATATTTGATGGATATACTATCTGCAACGAAAAAGTTTCAGTTATTGTATCAGTTAAAAGAAGAATAATGATATTTAGCATATATTGTATAAATGGTAAACATTTTCAACCAATTAAAATGAAAGTAAAACAAGAGTTCTCCCAGAATCCCTGAAGCAAAACCTGTTAAGGAAGGCTCCAAGTAAATTTTCGTTGGCCGAACCTTCCTCAAAGATCCCTGGATATGCGTTTATGGATCAAAGGACAAGGCTTCCCTTGGCGGGGCTGAAGTCTTACCAAGAATTGGTTCAGTTTGCTGAGATGCAGACTATGCAGCCATTCAAGCAACAGCGTAGAAGGGGTGATTGTTTAGTTGAAGCGGTTGTTTGGTTGTACAAGATTGCATTTCGTGAATCTAGGGCAATATCTCATCATCATCTTACCTGCTCCCACGTTACTTACCCGCTAAGGTTGTCAACAAAATACCTCTCTCTCTCTCTCTCTCTCTCTCTCTCTCTCTCTCTCTCTCTCTCTCTCTCTCTCTCTCTCTCTCTCTCTCTCTATACATACTATACACATATATATATATATATATATATATATATATATATATATATATATATATATATATATATTATATATATATATGTGTGTGTGTGTGTGTGTGTGTATGTATATACATAATATAATTACATATGTATATATATATATATATATATATATATATATATATATGCATATATACATATATATATATGTGTGTGTGTGTGTGTGTGTGTGTGTAAATTGTAATAGCCACAATGCTCTCTTAACTCCTTGAATCCTTTGCGCTTTTTTGGATACGCTAATCACTACAAAGCCTGAAAATCCAAGTTCAAAGAAATTTGAAGAAGTTGTGATATCTGGTATAGGGAAACGAACCCAGGTCCCATAATCACAAAGAGGTCACGTTGCCGACCTGACCACGAGAAGGATACCGTAGTTTCTACAATGTCAAGTGACTATTCTCATAATAAGCATTACTTTACTATTCTGTCCTGAATCAATAAACTCCCACCGCTAATTGCATTTCCTCATAACAATTTTTACTTTCAAACTCTTCATCGTTAAAAAAAAAACCATGATGGCAAAATAATTATGGAGCCTATTTCTTTTATTTCTTTGGAAAATTAAACATTCTGAAGAGTCCAAGGCTCGGAAAGTGCCTCTCGAAAGTCCATCATAAAGTCCAATAAATGACTTTCCCCTCGATCTTGCCCAGGCTGAGATTGGTAAGTCGTCGGAACGAGTCCTTTGATGTCGGACGCTGCAGGAGGCGAAACTTACTCGACCCTGGAGAAATCAGGACCCACTCGGAAAAGGGCATTGAAGCGAAGAAGCTTTACCACCTCAAAACCAACCCCTTCCCCGCTGCCTTCCCAACCCCCAACCCCATTCCTCGATCATCCGCAATGAAAATGCATTCTCCGCGTTTCTCTTGAATGGTTAAGAAAAAGCCACTGCATACAACCAATTTGAGTGATTCAATAGAGAACAAGAGCTTTGGAATGGAATGGAGTGGAATGGAATATAGAATTTTGGCCCAAGGTCAAGCGCTGGGGTCTAGGAGGCTATTCACGCTGAAAGGGAAATTGATAGTCGAAAGGTTTGAAAGGTGGAACAGGAGGAAAACAATTATATGAAGAGGGTGGAAAGTAAGTTGGAAGAAAGAGAATAAGAACAGTGGTACAGTAAAAGGAATGAAAGGAGATGCAGCTAGGGGCCGAAGGGACACTGCAAAAAACCTTAAGTAATGCTTACAGTACACCGCATAAGGTGCACTGTTGGCACTACCCCTCTACGGGGAACAGGAGCTTTCAACCCTCACTAAGGTCCTCCTCAGCTGTAATAAGCTGAGTACAGTTGAGGAAGACATTAGTGAGGGTCGAAATCTCCTGTTCTATATCCACTCAGTTAAACTTGGTTGCATACAGCGGCTTTTTCTTAACCATTCCAACATTGGACTGGAACTTTTACACGAACAATATATTGATTTAAGTCATCGACAGATAGTACCAGTTCTTAACATAATTATGCGAATGAAGCGCTGCTTTTTATCTGATTATACGCCTTTATTTGTCTTGCTTTTTTGTCTTGTTTGTCTGTTTGTTTGTGAGTCAAATCTTTCGTCCGATGGACTTGAAATTATTCTTTGTTTCTCAATCCAGGAGGCAATAGGTCAGAAGTGACCTCTAGTGATTACTGTGCGTTATAATAAAAAGTTTTAAAAAAATTTAAGTACATTTTTTGCGTTATTATAACTGTCTCGTGAAAAGTTCAATGACTTATCCGTCAGTTTTTTTTCACTGCCATGTTCAAATTAGTCATTCATAGCTCTTCAGTAATTTAGATCCTCTTCGGGTACATTTATGTAGGAATATAAACAAATAAAGCCATCGAAACCGCATCCGATATATTTTTATGAGGAAACCTCTTAGATAAAGCTATATTCTTTCAAGTGAAATGTTAGCTATGGGAGCTTTATCGCAAAGCAGGTAAATGCATTCTTTTTTATTGCCGCTATCCCACTAAACACCTCCGCTTGTTTGGTTTATAGTACGATAAACACTTCCGTTTCTTAACGCAATTCTCTCTCTCTCTCTCTCTCTCTCTCTCTCTCTCTCTCTCTCTCTCTTTACTTTTATTCTCTCTGTCTATCCATCTGTCTATCAGTGGATCTCTCTCTCTCTCTCTCTCTCTCTCTCTCTCTCTCTCTCTCTCTTCTCTCTCTCTTTATATCTACTCTATTTTCCCTAACTAAAATTACACAAATAATTTACGTAAATCAACAGATATTATTTTTTCTGGCCAATGTGTCATCAGTATCTAAACCACACTTCTGAGTTAATTAGTATGCAGCCATTATAATGAATGATGAATGAGGAGCGGTAGTCTCTCCTATCAGTGAAAGCGTGTTCAGTATATAAAGGTTCAAATCTTATTGCTGGCTGCCTGTCGGAACAATCAACAGAAATGAAATTATACCACTGGGACGTGTGACTCTATATTTAGCACTGCCATTATCGCAAGTCATTTAAAATTCTAGGACGAGGTGTGTGCATTACCTGGCATTGCTATTTTCACTTACTGATAGCTGACGAGATATGCAAAATATTTCATTTCACAACCAATGTCTCGAGGTAGCTCACAATAAAGACGTTGTATATTCCCCAGTCCTATTCAGACATTCAGACCTTAGTGAATATTGAATGTCCTTGAGCAAACCAGTCTCTTGTTATAGATGAAGTGGGAAGAAGTATAGCAAGGATATCGGTAGATTAAAATAATTTGTTTGTGTGTGCGTGCAGTAGTAGTATCAAACGTGTGGTAAAACACATAACGATATCTTTGACGAAATCGGTAATTCATTGACTGATTTTTTATCACGAATATACAATTATTGCGGAAAAAATTAATACATTCAATGAGGCCTTCACACGCAAACCGACCTTTCATAATGCACCAATATGAAATAAAAAGTTTAACTCATAATATACAGACCTTTCTTCGAGAATGAGTAAGACATTTTTTGTAAATCTCATCTTTTTAACAGGAAGAATCAAAAGAAAATCTACTTTTCTTACTCCATCGAAAACTTTCAAACAAAATTTGCTTTTTCCCCACAACACGAACAAAGAGGAAATTAACTGTAGAAACCCATTTGCTCCCAAGTTCGAACAGATGGGAGGTATACAAAGAACACGAAATTTTTTTTATTTTCAAATATGTCATGTGACGTCCGAACAACTCAGTTTTCTATGCTGGAAGAAAGAAAGAAAGAG